>NW_026652279.1:49237784-49317886 GCF_009828535.3 Hylobates moloch
GCCTGGATATCAGGAGTAATATCACAGGGGTGGTTTACATCGCATGCGATATTGGGAGTAAGATCATCCTCTCTCCCCCTGGATATTAGGAACAACATCAAAGTGGGGTGTCCACCCCCTGCGATATTGCTGTAAAACACCCTGTGATATTAAGAGTAATATCCTCTCGCCCTCTGGATATTAGGAACAATATCACGGGGTGGGGTTTGTACACCCGTGCAATATTGAAAGTAATATCATCCTCTCCCCCCGGTTTTTAGAAACGAAATCACAGTGGGTTGTACACCTGGTGCGATATTGGTAGTAATACCGTTCTCTGTTTCCCTGGATATTAGGAACAACATTACAAGGGGGTTGTACACCACCTGCGATATTTGGAGTAACATGATTCTTTGCCCACCTGGATGTTAGGAACAACCTCACGGCGTGGGGGGTCGTGGAAAACCCTGGCTATTTTGAAAGTATCATCCCTTTTTCCCTGGATACTGTGAACAATATCACAGGAGGGATGTATACCTTCTGTGACATTGGGAGTAATATTATCCTCTCTTGCCCTGAATATTTAGAAAAATATCAGAGTGGGGTGTACACCCCTGAGATATTGGGAGGAATATCATCCTCTCCACCCAAGAAATTACTAAGAAGGTCACGGGGGGTGTACTCCCCCTGTGATATTGGGAGTAATGTCGTCCTCCCCAAGCCTGGATGTTAGCAACAAGAGCACAGAGGGGGTGTACTCACCCTGTGATATTGGAAGTAATACGATCCTCTCCCCCCAGATATTGAGAAAAACATCACAGCGCGGGTGCACGTTTCCTACGCTGTTGGGAGTAATATTCTTTTCCTCTCTGGATATTAGGAACAATATCACAGGGGTGGCGTACACTTCCTTCGATATTGGGAGAAATATCCTCTCCCCGTTGGGATATTAGGAACAATATCCCAGGGGGGTGTCCACCCTCTGCGATATTGGGAGTAATATCATCCTCTTATTTCCCTGGATATTAGACACAATATCACAAAAAGGTATACACCCCCTGCGATATTGGGAGTAATATCCTCTCCTTCCCTGGATATTAGAAAACAATATCATCGGCCGGGCTCAGTGGCTCACGCCTGTAATCCCAGCACTTTGGGAGGCTGAGGCGGGTGGATCACGAGGTCAGGAGTTCAAGACCAGCCTGGCCAAGATGGTGAAACCCTAGCTCTACTAAAAATACAAAAAATTATCCAGGCGCGGTGGCAGGCGCCTGTAGTCCCAGCTACTCAGGAGGCTGAGGAAGGAGAATTATTTGAACCCGGAGGGTGAAGGTTGCAGTGAGCCAAGATCGTGCCACTGCACTCCAGCCTGGGTGACAGAGTGAAACTCCGTCTCAAAAAAAAAAACAAAAAAAAACAGTATCATCAGGGGTGAACACCCCCTGCAATAATGGGAGTAATATTTTCACAGGCCATTAGGAACAATATCACAGGGGGTGTTTACACACCCTGCGATTTTGGAGGTAATATCCTCTGCCCCCGGAATATTACCAATAATATCAAACGGGTGGTGTACACCCCCAGTGATATTGGGAATAATGTCATCCTCTCCTTCCCTGGATATTAGGAACAATATCACAGGGGGGTGTACACCTTCTGTGATATTGGAAGCAATATTATCCTCTCCCCCGCTGGATATTAGAAAAAATGTCACACATGGTGTATACCCACTGTGATAAGAAGAATATTACAGGGTGTACACCCATTCTGACTTGAGGAGAAATAGCTCCCTAAAATGTCACAAGTAATATCACAGGGTATACAGTAATAGCTCCCTAGGGTATTACAAATACTATCACAGGGTGTACACCCACTGTGATAACAGGAGTAATACGTCCCAAGGATATTACGAATAATATCACAGGCTGTACACCCACTATGACATAAGGAGTGATATCTCCCTAGGATATTACGAATAACATCATGGAATGTACACCCATAGTGTGCACCCACCCTGATATTAGGAGTAATATCTAGCCAGGACATAGCCAATAACAGCACAGAGTGTACATACATGACGTACACCCACTGTGATGTTAGGAGAACTATCTCCCTAGGATATTACGAATAACATCACAGAGTGTACACACATGATATACACCCACTGTGGCACTAGGAATAATGACTTTCTTTTTTTTTTGTTTTTGTTTTGTTTTGTTTTTTGAGACGGAGTCTGGCTCTGTCGCCCAGGCTGGAGTGCAGTGGCGCAGTCTCGGCTCACTGCAAGCTCCACCTCCCGGGTTCATGCCATTCTCCTGCCTCAGCCTCTCCGAGTAGCTGGGACTACAGGCGCCCGCCACCACGCCCAGCTAATTTTTTGTACTTTTAGTAGAGACGGGGTTTCACCGTGGTCTCGATCTCCTGACCTCGTGATCCGCCCGCCTCGGCCTCCCAAAGTGCTGGGATTACAAGCGTGAGCCACCGCGCCCGGCCGGAATAATAACTTTCTAAGATTATGAATAGCATCACAATATAAACACATGGTGTACACCCACTGTAACATTAGGTGTAATTTCTCCCTAGGATATTATGAGTAACATCTCAGTGTGTACACACATGGTGTGCACCCACTGTGACATTAAGGGTAATATCCCCCTAGGATGTTATGAATAACATCACAGGGTGTTCACATGGTGTACATGCACTGTAATATTAGGAATAATATCTCCGTAGGGTATTATGAATAATATCACAGGGTGTACAGCCACTGTGATATTAGAGGTAATATATCTCTAGGATATTATGAATAATATCACAGGGTGTACACCCACTCTGATATTGGGAGCAATATCTCTAGGATATTACAAATAATATCACAGAGTGTACACCCACTGTGATATTAGGAGAAATATCTCTCTGGGATATTACGAATTATATCACAGAGCGTACACACATGGTGTACACCCACTTTGATATTAGTGATATCTTCCTAGGATATTACAAATTATATCACAGTGTACACCCACGGTAATATTAGGAGTCAAATCTCTCTTGCTTATTACAAATAATATCACAGGGTGTACACCCACTATGATATTAGGATTAATATCTTCCTAGGGTATTACAAATAATTTCACAGGGTGTACACACATGGTGTACACTCACTGTGATATTAGGAGTGATATCGACCTAGTATATAACAACATCACAGGGTGTACACCCACTTTGATATTAGCGGTAATATTTTTCTAAGTTGTTACAAATAATATCACAGGGTGTACAAACATGGTGTAAACTCACTGTGATATCAGCAATTGTATCTCTGTAAGATATTATGAATAATATCACAGGGTGTACAAACATGGTGTAAACTCACTGTGATATCAAGAGTTGTATCTCCGTAAGATATTATAATATCACAGGGTGTACAAACATGGTGTAAACTCGCTGTGATATCAGGAGTTGTATCTCCGTAAGATATTGTGAATAATATCACAGGGTGTACACCCACTGTATTATTAGGAGTAATATCTCTGTAGGATATTACAATTAATATCACAGGGTGTACACCTGTGATATTAGGAGCAATATCTTTCTAGGATATTGCAAATAATATCACAGGGTGTTCGCCCACTCTGATGTCAGGAGCAATATCTCCCTAGGATATCAAAAATAATATCACAGGGTGTACAATCTCTGCCTTCCAGGTTCTAAGGGATTCTCCTGCTTCAGCCTCCTGAGCAGCTAGGGTTACCCGCCACCACGCCCAGCTAATTTTTTTTATTTTCACTACAGACCAGTTTCACCATGTGGCAAGGCTGGTCTGGAACTCCTGACCTCAGGTGATCCATCAGCCTCGGCCTGCCAAAGTGCTGGGATTACAGGTGTGAGCCATCGTGCTCAGCCAAGAGTTATATATTCAATTAATTTGGAAACACAGCTCCCATATTTGAGTGTGCATGTACTTTTATGAAGAAATGATGTCAGAAAACCTAAGGATGATAATTAATATGAAAAGTAACTGGCATGTTAAAAGGTCTTCCGATTAAGAACTCCGATTAAGGTTTGATTTTGTTTTTAGATAATGCAGTCCTAGCTCTTGTATTGTCCTTTTAAATATTCTACATCAAAGGAATTTGTAGCACAGTGTCAGAATAAAATGAAGTGTATTTCACTGCTTCTGAATTATTTCTTTCAATTAGACAGATCTTTTTCTTAAAGAGAGAAGAACATTTTTATTTGCATTTTATTTTTTCTGAAAAGAGTAGGCCGTATTTTGCTGATATCACGGATTTGTTATATATTACGTTTTGGTCTTCTAACATTCTTCAGTGGATTTTCTCTAAAGTAGTATGTACAGAAAGAGTTGAATAGCAAAAAAGTAAATCATGTAATAATTCTGAGATTTCTGGGTTTGTCACAACTGAGAAATATTGCTGACGGTGTATGGTCCTCAAATGTGAAAATGTTCCTTGTGAATTGCTTGTATCCAAAATATACACATAGCATTAAGGGCTGGTTTTTATCTTTTATTTTTCCAATCCTCTTTTCTTCTCAAGAGGTGGTGTCCTCTTCTCAAGAAAAGAGGTGTCCAAGTCACACAGAGCCACAGAATCTCACAGGTGTCTCAGAATTCCTCCTCCTGGGACTCTCAGAGGATCCAGAACTGCAGCCCGTCCTCGCTGGGCTGTCCCTGTCCATGTACCTGGTCACGGTGCTGAGGAACCTGCTCATCATCCTGGCTGTCAGCTCTGATTCCCACCTCCACACCCCCATGTACTTCTTCCTCTCCAACCGGTCCTGGGCTGACATCGGTTTCACCTCGGCCACGGTTCCCAAGATGATTGTGTACATGCAGTCGCATAGCAGTCATCTCTTAAGCCGGCTGCCTGACACAGATGTCTTTCTTTGTCCCTTTTGCATGTATAGAAGACATGCTCCTGACTGTGATGGCCTGTGACCGATTTGTGGCCATCTGTCACCTCTGCCCTACCCAGTCATCATGAATCCTCACCTCTGTGTCTTCTTAGTTTTGGTGTCTTTTTTTCCTTAGCCTGTTGGATTCCCAGCTGCACAGTTGGATTGTGTTACAATTCACCTTCTTCAAGAATGTGGAAATCTCTGATTTTTTCTGTGACCCATCTCAACTTCTCAACCTTGCCTGTTCTGACAGCGTCATCAATAGCATATTCATATATTTAGATAGTATTCTGTTTGGTTTTCTTCCCATTTCAGGGATCCTTTTGTCTTGCTATAAAATTGTCCCCTCCATTCTAAGAATTTCATCGTCAGATAGGAAGTATAAAGCCTTCTCCACATGTGGCTCTCACCTGGCAGTTGTTTGCTTATTTTATGGAACAGGCATTGGCGTGTACCTGACTTCAGCTGTGTCACCACCCCCAGGAATGGTGTGGTGGCGTCAGTGATGTATGCTGTGGGCACCCCCATGCTAAACTCTTTTATCTACAGCCTGAGAAACAGGGACATTCAAAGTGCCCTGTGGGGGCTGCGCAGCACAACAGTCGAATCTCATGATCTGTTCCATCCTTTTTCGTGTGTGGGTAAGAAAGGGCAACCACATTAAATCTCTGTCTGCAAATCCTGTCCCTTAGTCCCATTATTTTTGTTGTTTGATGGCTTTTATTCCTTTCCACTTTTCCTATGTGAATATTGCTTTTTTCATTATGCCTTTAACTGGAATAGGTGAGTATTCTGGGATCCTTTGTGTAGCATAAACCTCATGACTGAATCTGCTATACCTAGGTGGCCTCCTTTAGTTTCTGAGCAATAACCCTGTCATCCATGTGGAATCACAACCATCTTTTTATATACAGGAAGTCCTCACTTCATTTTGGAATTCCCTGAAAATTGACTTTATGGAAACAATGTACAGCAGGTCCTCCAACACCACTGTTTTGTTCAAAGTTGTTTAGTTGTAATGTTGATGAGGAATAAGTGGTTTCACTATCCATAATTTTGCTTAAAGGTGAAGTTTCCAAGAGACTTTCAAAGATGTTAAGTGAGGACATATTGTACATCAAATTCATATCCTCTTCCAGAGTTCATGTGGAATTTCTTTATAAACTGCTTCTAGAGAATCTATTTAGGCAGGTTATGTATAGAGATCTGTGTCACCGGTCCTCAATCTTGGCTTTGAATCAAATCACCTGGGGCACTTACAAATGATGAGGCCTGGGTCTCATGACCTGAGATTCTGATTTCCTTGCACCTGTGTGGGTATGTGGATTTTTTTTTTTTTTTTTTTAAAGCACCAGAGGTGGTTCCAGTGATGAAGTTTTTAGAGGCATCAAGCTCCAATGAGTAAGAACAGAAGTTAATTATAATGTGATTTCTTCAAATATTATCTTTAAGTGCATTGTCCTTCAACACCACATTTTTATTATGCTGTTTTTTCTTACCAGTTGGCATTTCCTTTTTTTCTTTTTTCTCTTTTTTTTTTTTTTTTTTTTTTTGAGACAGAGTTTCACTGTTGTTGCCCAGGCTGGAGTGCAATGGCATGATCTCTGCTCACTGCAACCTCTGCCTCCCGTATTCAAGCGATTCTCCTCTCTTAGCCTTCCAAGTAGCTGGGATTACAGGCATGCACTATCACGCCTGGCTACTTTTTCTTTTCTTTTTTTTTTTTTTTTTTTTTTTGCAGTAGAGACAGTGTTTCTCCATGTTGATCAGGCTGGTCTTGAACTCCCGACCTCAGGTGATCCGCCCGCTTCGGCCTCCCAAAGTGCTGGGATTACAGGTGTGAGCAACAGTGCCTAGCCACCACTTAGCATTTTCATTTTACATTTGTTGAAGTTATAGATTTATACACACATTGATTGCTGTTTTATTATACACTTGCATATCCATAAAATGGGAAATAGAAAAGAATAAAATGGGCACAGTATCCCTAAAGTTTCACATTGAGACATTTTAAAAATATTTGCTTTTTAGAAATTGGTGTCAATTAAGAAACTGTGGTATACACATACAATGAAGTATTATTCAGCCTAAAAAGGAATAAAATCTTCTCCACTGCAGAAAAAATGGATGAGATTGCAGGTCTGTATATTAAGTGAAATAAGCCAGGAACAGAATGACAAATATTACATGTCCTCACTTATATGTAGGAACAAAAAAGAAAATCTTGGCCAGGTGTGGTGGCTCAGGCCTGTAATCCCAGCACTTTGGGAAGCCGAGTCGCACGGATCACTTGAGGCTAGGAGTTCGAGACCAGCCTGGCCAGTGCAAAACACAAAAAATTAGCCAGGCGTGGTGATGCGTGCCCATAGTTTCAGCTACTCGGGAGGCTGAGGCCCAAGAATCTCTTGAACTCGGGAGGCAGAGGTTGCAGTGAGCCCGGATTGTGCCTTTACACTCCAACCTGGGCAACAGAAAGAGACTCCATCACACACGTACACACAAAAGGAATCTCAGGAAGGTGGAGAGTATAAAGGTGGTTAGCAGACGCTAGGAAGAAAACGGGTGGGACGGGGAATGAAGAGAAGTGGATAATTGGGTCCCAAAATACAGAAAGATGGAATAAGTGAGTTGTAGTGTTTGATAGTACAGTATGAAAATTTTAGTTCACAAGAATTTCTTGCATATTTCCAGATGCTTTGGTAAGAAGCTTCCTAACTTTCTCATTATGCTGGTTTTTAAGCTATTCTCTTTCTGCTCCTGAAATCATGCTGGTTTTTTGTTTTTTGTTTTTGTTTTTGTTTTGTTTGTTTGTTTCTTGAGACGGAGTCTCGCTCTTATTGCCCAGGCTGGAGTGTAATGGTGTGATCTTGGCTCACTGCAACCTCTGCCTCCTGGGTTCAAGCAATTCTCCTGCCTCCACCTCCTGAGTAGCTGGGATTACAGGCATGCGCTAGCACACCCAGCTAATGTTGTATTTTTAGTAGAGACGGGGGTCTTGAACTCCTGACCTCAGGTGATCCACCCACCTCAGCCTCCCAAAGTGCTGGGATTACAGGCATGAGCAACCACGCCCAGCCTATGCTGTATCCTTATCTGTTGTCTGTTGTTGTTTGTTTTTGAGCCCAGGAATAACTTCTCACCTATATGTTCAAATGATTTTTAACATGAGTGCTAAGAAAGTTCATTGGTTATAAAGACACATGCACACATATGTTTATTGCGGCACTATTCACAATAGCAAAGACTTGGAACCAACCCAAATGTCCAACAATGATAGACTGGATTAAGAAAATGTGGCACATATACACCATGGAATACAATGCAGCCATAAAAAATGAAGTGTTCATGTCCTTTGTAGGGACATGGATGAAGCTGGAAACCATCATTCTCAGCAAACTATCACAGGGACAAAAAACCAAACACCACATGTTCTCACTCATAGGTGGGAATTGAACAATGAGAACACATGGACACAGGAAGGGGAACATCACACACCAGACCCTGTTGTGGGGTGGGGGGAGGGGGGAGGGACAGCATTAGGAGATATACCTAATGTTAAATGACGAGTTAATGGGTGCAGCACACCAACATGGCACATGTATACATATGTAACTAACCTGCACGTTGTGCACATGTACCCTAAAACTTAAAGTATAATAAAAAAAAATTGTAAAATTAAAAAAATCTTTAAGTATGCATGAGATCCAAAATATGAAAGTCAATAAATTAAATAATAATAATAAAAAAAATCCAGCCAGATCAGTTGGAAATCACTAAAGAAGGTTTATATAATTGAGGATTATATTAGAAATATGTCAGAAAACATGACTTTGTTTGATACATACTATTTCAGTCTTTAAATATTCCAAAATTTACCTAAGGAATCCCACATCATACTGATAATGAAATATCATGTGTACAATATTTTTCTTTATTTTTGATTATTTTCTCAGGGTATTTTCGTATAAATTAATTGCTATCTTAGCGAGTATAAACATTTTCAAACTTTTGACACATATATCCAAATGTCTTTCTTAAAAGTTTGTAACAATTTACATTCACTTCTTAAATTAAAACAAAGCAAAACAAAAAAAGAAAAAGAGAAAGTTCATTGGTGCAAAAGCAGCCTTTTCAAGAAATGGTGTCAGAGAAACTTGATTTCCACATGCAGAATAATGAAGGTGGACCCTATGTCACACCAGGTGCAAATTTAACACAAAACTGGATCAAAGACCTAACCCCAAGTGCTAAAAGTATAACATGGCTAAAAGAAAACGTTGGCCACACTTTCATGACATCAGATTGGGCAATGCTTTCTGGGATATGACCCCAAAAGCATAGGCAACAAAAGAAAATTAGATTTCTTGGATTACATCTAAATGACAAAGACTTTTGTGCATCAAAAAACACTGTGAACTGAGTGAAAAGATAACCCATGGATTAGGAAAAATATTGGCAAATCATGTATCTGAAAAGAGGCTGATATCCATAACATATAAAGAACACCTAGAACTAAACAACAAGAAACCCAAAGCATCCCATTAACAATGGTCAGAAGACTTGAGTAGACGTGTCCCTAAAGAAGATATAGCAATGGCCAATAAGCATAGAAAATGATGTTCAAAATCACTAATCATAGGGAAGTGCAAATCAAACCAATAATGTGATACCAAACATTAGGATGGATATGATAAACAAACAAGCATTAGTGAAACTAGAGGGAAGTAGGAATGCTCGAATATGATTGGAGGGAATGTAAAACCGTGAAGGAACAGGGAAAATAGTATGGCGTGTATGTGAAAAATTAGAAACAGAATTATTAGATGTTCCAGCAGTTGCATTTGTGGGTACCTACCAAAAAGAATTAGAAGCCAGGAGTGGAAGAAATATTTGTACACCCATATTCATAGCAGCATTATTCACAACAGCCAAAATGTGGAAGCAACCCAAGGCTTTGTGGACAGATGAATGAAAAAGCACACTGCAGTTCATTCATACAATGGAAGACTGTTCAGCCTTAAAAAGGCAGGCACTTCCAGCCGGTGCGGTGGCTCACGCCTGTAATCCCAGCATCTTGGAAGACCGAGGTGGGCGGATCACCTGAGGTCAGGAATTCAAGACCAGCCTGGCCATCTTGGTGAAACCCTGTCTCTACTGAAAATGCAAAAAATTAGACGAGCGTGGTGGCGTGTGCCTATAGTCCCAGCTACTCGGCAGGCTGAGGCACAAGAATCGCTTGAACCCGGGAGGCGGAGGTTGCAGTAAGCCCAGATTGTGCCACTGCACTCCAGCCTGTGCGACAGAGTGAGACTCCATATAAACACAAAACAAAACAATGAGATATCTCATCCGAGTTAGAATTGGTTATTATCAAAAGACAAAAAATTAATGCTCTCGAGGATGCAGAGATACAGTGTTGGTGGAAAGGCAAATTAGCCTTTATGGAAAACATTATGCAGGTTTCTCAAAAAAACTAAAAATAGAATTACTCTACCATCCAGCAATCTCACTACTGGGTATTTATCCGGAGGAAAGGAAATCTATGTATCAGATTCCTGCACCTTCATGTTTATTGTAGCACTGTTAACAATAGTCAAGATATGAAATGTCCATCAAAAGATGAATGAATAAGGTGGTGTATATACACAAAATGGAATTCTATTTGGCCATAAAAATGAATGAAATCTTCTAATTTGTGGCAACATGGATAAACCTGGAAGGCATGTTAACTGAAATAAGATGGCACAGAAAGATAAACACCACATGTGCTCACTCATATGTAGGAGCCAAAAGAAAAAAAAAAAGGCTCATAGAGAGTACAATTGTGGTTTTTGGAGTCTGGGAAGGGTGGTGGGGAAGGAAGAGTAGTGGGGAGGAGAGGATACGGAGAAATTCGTTAACAGATACGAAATTATAGCTAAAGAGGAGGAATAAGTTCTAGTGTTCTGTAGCACTGTAAGGGAAATATTGTGTATTTTTTAAAAAGCTAGAAGAGAGGATTTTTATTTTGAATGTTCACATCATAAATGTTTGAGATAATGAATATGCTTAATTACCCTGATTTGATCATTACACATTGTATACATACATTGAAATACTACTATATATCCCATAAATATGTAGTTATCACATGGCAAAGAAAGAAAAACAATGAAATATTAATAGGCAATTTACAGAAACCCAAAAGTCCAACAAGCGTGTAAATATACTCAAACTTATCAGAGAGATATGTATTAAAACAATAAGATGTCTCTTTATCTGGTGAAGAATTAGGCTGGATAGTTGTTAGCATTCAAAGAAATGTGAAGGTAGAGGAACTCTTGTGCACTGCTGATAGGGTATAGACCATACAGCCATTTTAGGGAGTAACCTGGCAGTATCGAATCCAATTGAGTATACCTCACTCCTGAGTTTATACCACAAAAGAATACATGCAGAGGACCTTAAAGGATTGTATAGGAGGATGCTCACTGCTGTGTTGGTTGTGGTGGCAGGAGTTGGAAGTAATCTGGTCTCTTACTACTGATAGAGTTACAAGGGATTATGCAGCAATTAGAAACAGATACATGTGAAACAACATGAATAGATCTTAAATAGAGATCTGAATTTTTAAAAGTTATTTGTAGTTAACTCTACCATTTTTATTTGGTTACCTATATGGCAACATAAATATAATATCTAAACCCAAACTCCTGGTTTTATATCTGCTGCCAAAAAAGTAACTACCACAACTGAACTAACAATAAAAACCATTGCTCCTCTAATAATCTTTCTCATTTCAGTTAATGCCACTACTCTCCTCAAAATTTGTCCTGAGACAAAAATTTTAGGAGCCATCTTTTGTTCCTCTTTCTCTCTACACTCACTCCACTAACACATATCCCAGCTCTCAGGAACAAGCTCTGTCCTCTCTACCTCCAAAATATATCCTGGTGCATAGGATTTTCTGTCCTGAAGTAGCACCTCGTGTGATTCCAATGCAGGAGTTTCCTGAATCACACTTTGAAAAACTCTGAAAACATGCTCTCCTGCTCTGTTGAGGAGTAAGCTTTTCTCTTTGGTAAATTTTGGGAAGATAATAATTTTTGGCTTTTTAGAATAAAGATCGTTGTGATTCCATTGTTAATAATCAGTGAATCAAAAGATCCCAACTAGTAATATCATTCCAGTTTTATCACCAACACAGCTGAAAGATTGAAAATTTAATAAACAGCAAGTAATTAAGACCTAGGCTTTAGAACCAATATTTAATTCCCAGGTCTCTTACTTGTAGTTGTGTAACCTTGGTTTGTTTATTTACCTCTGAACCCCCAGGTTCCACATCTACAAAATGAGGAGAGCATTATCTAGCCATAGAGTTGTTAGGAGGATTTGGATGTAAAGCATGTGGCACAGTGCTTAACCTTGACAGGGCTGCTGCTAAAATGACAATGATGCTAATAATGACTATTTCTGTGACTACTACCACTACTAGAACTTCTAGTTTTGAGGCCACAGATACTAAGAGCATCCAGCAGTGGGCAATAGAACAGCACAAGATTTAAGTTAGTATATGAGCCTACTGGAGATGTGTCATTTACCAAGCATTATTTCTACTTTTATATTTCTTATTTTAATGGAAGGAAGAGATGGATGTTATTGATGGAACTCTTTTATATTTGAGATTCTCACTTCTCCAATTATTGAAGAATGATGGTACATCTATATCTACACAATCCTCGCTTATTAACTTGCAATCTCAATCTCCTAATGTATTAGTCTGTTTTCACGCTGCTGATAAAGACATACCTGAGACTGGGTAATTCATAAAGAAAAAGAGGTTTAATGGACTCACAGTTCCACATGGGTGGGGAGGCCTCACAATCATCACATGGCAGCAGGCAAGAAAGAAATGAGAGCCAAGCAAAAGGAGAAATTCCTTATAAAACCATTGGAACTTGTGAGACTTAGTCACTATCACAAGAACAGCATGGGAGAAACTGTCCCCATGATTCAGTTGCCTCCTACCTGGTCCCTCCCACAACATGTGGGAATTATGGGAGCTACTTTTCAAGATGAGATTTGGGTGGGGACACAAACCATATCACCTAACATCTCTTAAATTTTTTAAATTAAAAAAAATTTTTTATAGAGACAGGGTCTTCTATGTTGCCCAGGCTGATCTGGAACTCCTGGGCTCAAGTGATCCTCTCACCTCGGCCTCCCAAAGTGTTGAGATTACAGGTGTGGGCCACTGCACCTGGCCCTCCTAACAGCTTTGTCCCTTACCCCAACGTCGCCCTTTCTAAAATGAGAGGAGTGGAATAAATATTTGGTTTTTAACTCCTGTACCCAAGAGCCGTTGGTGCTGTTGAGCTGCATCAGGGCTGTCAGGGATAAGTAGGAAGGCTCCACTTCTCTCCCCACCACTGTCTACCAAAGTAACTCAGCATTTATCTGTTTGATATATTGGATTTTCTTATAAGATTTTATTTTGAAAAAAAAAAAAGTTAAAAAATAGATGCTCACAAATGCCCCTTTTGCCTCTATCTAAAGAATCTAGTTTGCTGAGGCCTTTGTTGTTGTTTTAACAAATAATAGTATCTTATCTAGCATTTTTAAACATTTGGCCAGTTCATCAGTTGCAAAATCAGTTATTGTGTCTTTCTTAATATGAAATGATGGAATATAATAAAACAAGTAAAAATATCAACATACATTAGCAAGAAAAAATTTTGTTCTTTGTTCCAGTTATGTCTGTCTATGCATATGGGGTAGAGTGGTAAAATTAATTTCATATTGTAGATTGTGACCAAAAATTTGAAAGCCACTGCTATATATATTGATACAGTTTTTGCTTTTATCACTGCTAAGGCTGCAATAACAAACTACCATAGATTGAATAGAATGGCTTAAACAACAGAAATTTATTTTCTCACAGTTCTTGGGGCTAGAGTATAAGAAGATGTTAGCAGGGTTGGTTTCCTCTGAGGCCCCTCTCTTTGGCTTGTAGGTGGTTGTCTTCATGTTCACATGGTGTTCTTCCTCTATGCATATTGTTAAAGAAAAAAATTATTTTATAATGCTTGTTGATGGGCATTTGGGTTGATTCCATGTCTTTGCTGTTTGTGAACAGTGCTGCAATGAACATATATGTGCATGTATCTTTATAATTGAATGATTTATATTCCTTTGGGTATATACCCAGTAATGGAATTGCTGGGTCAAATGGTATTTCTGGTTCTACGTCTTTGAGAAATCACCACACTGTCTTCCATAATGGTTGCTCTAATTTACATTCCTACCAACAGTGTAAAACTGTTCTTATTTCTCCACAGCCTCACCAGCATCTGTTGTTTTTTGACTTTTTAATAATCGCCATTCTGACTGGCGTTAGATGGTATCTCATTGCGGTTTTGGTTTGCATTTCTCTAATGATCAGGGATGTTGAGCTTTTTTTCATATTTTTTCATATGTTTGTTGGCTGTACTTCTTTTGAGAAGTATCTGTTCATGTCCTTTGCCCACTTTTTAGTGGGTTTTTTTTTCTTGTAAATTAGTTTAAGTTCCTTGTACACTCTGGATATTAGACCTTTGTCAGACAGATAGGTTGAAAATGTGGTACATATACACCATGGGATACTATGCAGCCATAAAAAGGAACAAGATCATGTCCTTTGCAGGAACATGGATGGAGCTGGAAGCCATTATCCTCAGCAAACTAACACAGGAACAGAAAACCAAAGACCACATGTTCTCACTTATAAGTGGGAGGTGAAAAATGAGAACACAGGGACACAGGGAGGGGAACAACACACCCTGGGGCCTGTCGGTGGGGGTTGGGGGAGGGAGAGCATCAAGAAAAGTAGTTAGTGTATACTGGGCTTAATACCTAGGCGATGGGTTAATAGGTGCAGCAAACCACCATGGCACATGTTTACCTGTGTTTACTTATGTAACAAACCTGCACATCCTTCAGGTTATGTACCCCGGAATGTAAAATAAAATAAAAAGCCAAAGTTCAGATCTTGAAATTGTAAAACAGAGAACATAAAGCAAATACATTTAATATGTTACAAAGAAAATGAGAAATGCGAAAATAATAATAATAATAATAATAATATTTGTTAAAAGCACAGTGACGAAGACTTTATTCAGGACCATTGCAAATAGGTATAGGTAACACCACAATGAGATTTTGCAGCGTGGGAGAAAGATTGGACTTAATTCCAAACACAGCATTAGCAAGTGGGAATTTATAGCCAAGGAGCAGGATGGGGGTCAATGGATGGAAAATTACTAAAAGGAAACATCAGGGTGAGGAAGATTTCAGCTAAACCAACTTCACAGGATTCTTGCTAAAAACAGAACAAGGTGATTTATTACCTGTGGGATAGTGGAGGATGAGGAACTTGATTAAATACCATGGTTGATCAGCTACTGGGGGAGAGGGGTTCTTGCTAAATGAGTTTTTGGATAAAGCTGGATTTTACAAGGAGGTGCACAGATGGGCCTAGGAGAAGGTTAAGAAGCCTGACTGAAGTTTGGTCAAGTTAGAATCTGTGTCAATATCTGTACAAAATTCCTCTTCTTACAAGGACATAAATCATATTCGATTAGGGCCTACCCTACTGACTTCATTTTAACTTAGTTACCTCTTTAAAGACCCTATTTATAAATACAGTCACATTCTTAGGTATTGGGTATTAGAACTTCAGCATGAAATTTGGTGTAACACACTTCAGTCTATAATGATCACATAAAAAATCTTGGAGATCAATCCCTACAAACACATAAAGGCTGCTTCATTTTATTTCATTATTGGACTATATTTCCTTCTCCTTCTGTCTTACTCCCCCTTACACAACCTCAAATAATAACTAGTGCTTTTGTAAAGGATTATGAGTTCATTGTGAAAATTGCAAACAAGCACAAAGAAGAAAATAAAAAATCAGGTTCATTATTATCTCTTGGAGCTAATATTTTTGACATTTTGATGAATATTCTTTCAATGATCCCTTTGTGTCTAAATACATATACAGATGTATATGTTCATGAATATATGTAAATGAGTATATGGATATGTATGCATTAACCAAAACTGGGATTGTACCATTTATGTTTTCCTGTAATCCTTGTTCACTAAACAATATGAGGGGACCGTCTTCTTCAAGAAATATATTAATAGATCTATATTATGATTAATAATGGTTACCTAATATTTAGTTGTATGGATGTTCAATTAATCATCTAACAGTTCATTTAATTTGCTTATATTTTTTCTGTTATAATCAAGACTTATGTCTTGATTACATCTTTGCACACTTGTGTGATAATTCCCATGGAGTAAATTCTTGGAAGTAAGAATACAAAGTTGGCAGCCACTTTACTATTTTAATATATACAATAATTCTAAGCTATCGTCTAAATAGTTTATACCAATTTATACACTCACCACAAAAATAAAAAAAACATGAGTTCTTATATATCTACACTGTCACTAATAATATTAGACTGATTATTTAGTATTTTTAAAAATAAAATTAGTTTTTATTTGCACTTAAAAGTGAAAGCATCTTTTCTCCCAATATTTTATTTACAACATACAACAAAGTTTGAATTCATTTTACAGCAAATACTCATGCACACCATCTTGCCTCTACCATTAACATTTTACTATAGTAACAATATAACTATCCTTCTATCTGCACCTTTATCCATCCATTTAATTCATCTTTTAAAATGCGTTTTAAAGGAATTTACAGGAATCCATACACTTTACCCAAATTGCAGTTGACCATTGGAAACACAGGTTTGAAATGTTTGAAATGTGCAGGTCGACTTATATGTGGATTTTTTTCAATACATATATTGGAATTTTTTTTGGAGATTTGTGACAATTTGAAAAAACTCAGATGAACCATTTAGGCTAGAGATAACAAAAAAATTAAGAAAAAGTTATGTCACGAATGTATAACATATAACAAAATATAAAAAGTTATTTATCAAAACTGACACAAGCAAACACACACCATACATGGTGCCATTTGCAGTTCAGAAAAATATAAACAAATGTAAAGGCAGTATTAAACTACACAAAATTAACCGTAGTACACACTTGACTCAGCTGAGTGACCAGAGGCCTTGTGGGTGTGTCTGGGCAAGGGGTAGGGGGGTTGAACCCCTGCGCAGCAGCCCTACAGGGAAATGCCCAACAAAAATTAATTTTTAAAAAGGCTCATCCAGGAAACGCATATAAGGGCTGGTCACCTGGCGTTTTGAGTCCTCTCACAGGTCATAGACCTCTGGAGAGAGAAACTGAAACACTTAAGAGGGTGAAAATGACTCAATGGTAACACACTGTGGAGTCTTGCCCGCAAGCAGCACACATCACCACACAAAAATGCTAGACCACAACTCAGTTATTTTAAGAAAAAAAATGAGAAAGTAATAATCTAAGAATGAGGAGAAAACAAGGAGAATGATCCCCTTTCAAGCACTCCACAGGTTTTATGGCACCTCCACTTGCCAGAGTTTATGTGAAATGGAAGTAATATGGTATTTGTGCACATATACATTAATGAAAAAGAGCACTAAGGTCAACCTGCAAACTATAGAGTTCCTCAGTTCTCTTTTTTCCCTATTTTCCTTTCTGCCAGCTTTAAATCTGCTGTTATTTTTCTGTTAAGATACAAAGCACTGTTTGGACTCAGCAAGCTTTTTGTTTGCAAGCGGGTGAATTTGTGTTTGCCTCATGGCTGAAGTTCTGAAGTAAAAGCTATAAGATTGTGTGTGTGTGTGTGTGTGTGTGTGCCTATTTAAAAGGCCTTTATAATTTATGTAATTTTATGTTGAATTGGCAATTAAATCCATTTTAATTTCCCTCTAGCACATGAGACTTTTTCTTTCAGTACATTATAATGTAAATTTTGCTGTTTGATTTTCACCTGAGTTGTTTCCTTTAATATGCAAATTTAAGGCTAGTTAGCTGACAACTGCCTAGGGTAGTAAAACAGGTTATCAAGAAATTGAGGCTGGGCACAGTGGCTTACTCCCATAATCCCAGCACTTTGGGAGTCTGAGGCAAGTGGATCACCTGAGGTCAGGAGTTCAAGACCAGCCTGGCCAACATGGTGAAACCTCATTTCTACTAAAAATACAAAAAAAATAGCCAGGCGTGGTGGCACATGCTTGTAATCCCAGCTACTCAGGAGGCTGAGGTACAAGAATTGTTTGAACTTGGGAAGCAGAGGTTGCAGTGAGCTGAGATTGCACCACTACACTCCAGCCTGGACAACACAGTGAAACTCCATCTCAAAAAAACAAAAAAAATTTGAAAGTCTTAAGATAGGGAAAAAAGATCTTTAAGAATCTATAAAGTGTACTTCTGTCAGCATACCTAATACATCTATGTATTTACGCATTGTGTACACAATGTTTCATTACTGAAAATATATAAAAGGAGCTCTAACTAATTGGCTTATGAAAATAAAAGTGCTTGAATCAAATATGTTATCAGGAAAAAGGACTAGTCAAATGCTTTTTCAAGTTTACATAACTTAAGTAAAATCTTTAATAAATAAGCTAGCTTTAAAATTATTGCTAAATTAATATTAGAAATGTCTTACAAATTGCCAGCATACATTTTTGTTTGTGTTTATTATTCAAGCATTTTCCTACTTATCCCTGCCCAATTCTATAAGGTGTCAAAATTTGGCACAGGGGTTACAAAACTATAAATCCAATCTAATACAGAATTATCTTTGCTTATGTAATTTTTAATAAATAAGACATTGAAATTGGTTTAATGAAAATAGCTACATCTTGAATTTAGTATGATTAGCATAACTTCTTATCTTGTGGTTTTAGGAGGTCTAGTCCACAGGCAGTAATGTATGTTTTGGAAAAGGACTGTTACCATCTTTGTTTCAAAGCTAAACTAGAAACTAAGTTCCTCCCAAAGTTAGTTTGGCCTATACACAGGAATAAACAAAAACAGGTTGGAGGTTAGAAGTAAGATGGAGTCAGTTAGGTCAGATCTTTTTCACTGTCTCAGTTATAATTTTGCAATGGCCATTCCATAACTTTAAATAATGACTATTGCAATTTTCATAAGCAATCTAGGTAAATGATTAAAATAAAATAATTGGGCAAATGTAATGGGATAAATACTTGTAGACAAACTCATTATAATTTAGAATCTAAAGTTATATTAAATAACAGATATTCCATTATTTGGGTATTTTCCAATAATATATTGTAGGAAAGCATTCTTTCTGAAATCCAAAGTGTGTCATTTTTTAAAAGGTGAACAATTTTTGTCTAATTCAAAGCTTATTTAAAGATTATGTATAAAACAAGGCAAAAGGAACCAGGAAATAAAAGAGATATAAAGAAAGTTTTAAAAATAAAGAGGTGTTTTTTTTTTTCTGTAAGAAAGCTTAAAGAGACATAATTTTATATGAGAAAGAATCATTTATGGTAAGTTTAGTCCTAGAATAAAATGACAGGTTGTTTAAAGAAAAGGGATGTTCAGCACAAACCAGAAAGTCCAAGCATGTCATGAACAGTCTGTGTAAGTCACAATAAGAGAATTTATGTATTACAAAAAACTTTTATATGTTAAAGTTGTCTATAATTAAAGGGAAATTATAATGGTCTTTCTAGAGATTAGGCTTGATGTAAGAAAAAAAACACTTATACACTAAATATTTGGTTAGAACAATGGAATTTTCTTAAGGGATTGTTTTACTTTTTCTTTTTTTTTTTTTTTTTTAAGGAGTCTCACTCTGTTGCCCAGGCTGGAGTGCAGTGGTGTGATCTCCACTCACTGCAACCTCCACCTCCCAGTTTCAAGCGATTCTCCTGCCTCAGCCTTCTGAGTAGCTGGGACTACAGGTGCCCACAACCACACCTGGCTAATTTTTTGTATTTTTAGTAGAGATGAAGTTTCACCATGTCAACCAGGATGGTCTCAATTTCCTAACCTCGTGATCCACCCGCCTTGGCCTCCCAAAGAGCTGGAATTACAGGCGTGAGCCACCACACCCGGCCAAGGGATTGTTTTACTCTTAATAAATTATAATATATTTTAATTTTTTAAACTCAAAGTTCAATTTTTATTGCATCTCACCATTTCCAGTTTTCTCTTCCCTTTTAAAGGGTGCAAAATCGTAATACTCCCCTTCAGCTCATTTTCAGTTCATATAAATTTGTTACCTTGAGTTCTGTTTGTTGTGGCCTGATGCTAACAATGTTTTCTGAAAGATCTAAAGGAAATGTTTTCTTCCAACATAATGTTCTGTGGAGGGCAGAAGGTCTTTTCTTTTGCCTTTTGGTAACTGGCCTACCAGGTTTTATGGTTTATCAAAACTATTCCTGTGCCATTATTATTAAGTTTTGGTGTGCTTAGGAAAAAGAATGAGATAAAAAAAAATTTAATTAAGGTTATTACATTCATGTATCTTTCTGTATGTGCTTTTAAAGTCCTTGTGACATTGAGTTACAGGGCTTTGACTCCTGGGTCTGAAAAGGACACCAAGTCCTGCTAAATCTTAAACACTGACCAAAATGAAAGCCTCATTTTCACACCCAGTAGAAGACGCCAATCAAAATAAACTGTATTCCTGAAACACAGGGCCAGAAATTAAAGCTATTCAACTCCTTGAGGCCCCAGGACTATCGTAGAAGAGGTAAGTGTGTAAGATTGTAATGGCCAATTTTGAGAGATAAAATAAGTTCAGTTTCTCTATAAGTTAATCATTAATGTCAAAGGCACACTGATGCAAGACCAGCATATGGGCTCTTGAGTCAGATTAACAAGATTTTCTTGAAGTATTAACTGACTCCTTAATAAATGTTATAAAGATTATAAAAGGCTTATGGAAGTTATATCTTATGGTCAAGATTAAACTTTTATAGACTGTTTATAAAAATTTGAAAAACAAGTTTAATAGACTTCATGCTGTTTCATTAGGGTTTATTGTTTTGAAAATTAAGTCTCCTCTCCCAAAGAATAAAGGTTCTTATCTTTTTTTTTTTGAAAGCCTTATCACTTTGGTCAAATGAATGATTTATTTTACAATGACCTATGATATCAAGTGTTTTAAACCTTTGATATTTGACAAACTTTCCAAAATCAAATTAAAAATTATGTATTTTTCTGACCTAATTAATCCTTTAAGATATTAGGTTCCCTAAAGTCCAAAAATGACATAATTTGGCATATTTAGTATAAAAATTACACAGGAAGTGTTGTCAAATATGAAATGGTGTTTGGTTTCGTTTGGGCTGTAGTTATATAACTGTGTTATTGATATGTGTTCCAAGATCATGGGAAACTCCTATAATTCTGATATGACTTGGTATACATTATCAGTAACAGTTATAATTGTTATGCTAAATTATCGTGTACCACAGAGGTAACTTATTTCCTTGTCAATTGTGTCTTTGACTATGGCTGCCCTAAAACCTTTTGTCATCCTTGGACAATTGTCGTCTTGTTTGGGTCCTCCTTAGAAGGTGGTTCTACTACTACCACTGAAAACCTTGGTTTTTGTACTACTTCTTTTCTTTCCCTGAAGTCAGAAGAATCAGGGCAGATATAGAAGGAACACATAGACATTTTTCATTACCCAGGGTGGTTCAGCTGGATATAGATACTAGGAAACTAGTCAGTGTTAAATGGCTATTTTTTTTATTTCAATAAGTTTTTGGGGACCAGGTGGTGCTTGTTTACATGAGTAAGTTCTTTAGTGGTGATCTGTGAGATTTGGGTGCACCCATCACCCAAGCAGTGTACACTGTACCCAATGTGTAGCCTTTTATTCCTAATGCCCCATCCACCTTTTCCCCGGAGTCCCCAAAGACCATTGTGTCATATCTTTGTTGCTGCATCCTCACAGCTTATCTCCCAATTATGACTGAGAACATATGATGTTTGGTTTTCCATTCCTGAGTTACTTCACTCAGCATAATGGTCTCCAATTCTATCCAATTCTCCAGAGTCTTTGACCTAACTTTATATTTTATCTGTATTTCCTTTCTTTACACGGAGAATTGGAAAATTATAATTCTCAAAGACATAGCAATTGGTAGAAGTAGATGATTTCACAATTACTTTGTTCCACATTACACACATAGTGGTCTTAGCAGAACATTATTTATTTGAGGCTTTTTAAAAAATTATACTTGTTAGTATTCTCCTGCTTTGATTTTCTTCATAAGGAGTTTCTGTTAACCATATATTAAATCTTCTTGGCCTACTTTCAATATTTGTTACTTTCAATCCTTTTTATCTATTCATTTATTGTGCATTTTTAAAAGTCTCATTTTCACCTTCTCTTTTTATAAAGGCATTATCTGTTGAGTTGAGTCATTCTTGTGTTCCTTATTGTTTAGCCTTTGTTTGTAAAATGAGTTTCTTTATTTCTAATTCCTTTCTGAATTGTTGCCTCATTTTGAGTTTTCTGGATTTCAACTTATGTTGTTCTTTCATATCTTGTGTTACTTAATTTAAGAATCTATTCTGTGGACATGTCTTTTTGGCATGCTTTCATTGTAGGAAAATTATTCTGTTCTTTATTCTCTTTTCTTTTAATAACTTTGTATGGGATTTGACCTCACCACTTTCCTGTTTCTTAGTTTTTTCCAAACTTTTAGAAGGAGGAATGACACAGGGTAGTTTTTCTACTTTGAGAGGGCTCTATTTTCTGTTTTGCTTTTTCTCTTTAGAGAGTTAAAAAAAATATAGTAGCTTGCTTTTTGAACGGTTTTTCTACCTTTTAATAACTCTTTCTTTTCTTTATCTTTATTATTACTATTCTTTTCTATTTTGATGCCACTCCCAGCAATTTCTATACAGTGTTGGCTCCCTGGGAGGAAGCCATGGTGGCTTAGTTTTGAAAATTTATAGAGGCTGGAACACCCCTCCCAGGTTCAGCTGCTGAACCCATTTGGCCCACTGTGTGCTGCAGTGAGTTCCTCTTAGCTATTTTGAGGGTTCTCTTGTTCTCAGCTCTGTCAGATATCCCATTGCATCCCTCTACTTCCTTTTGCACAGAAGTTGTTGTATGCAGACTTATGCCTATTGGTAATTTGTCTTCATCTACTTGTATATTGTGCTCTGTGACACACTTCATTACCTGTTTTTTTTTTTTTTTGTAAAAATTATTCATGAGTTTTTGGTTTTGTTATATAGTTACCTTATTTATTTGGATGTAAGTATTTGGCAAGATTTAAAAACTATGCTGCTGCCACCATCATCTTCTCAAAATGAACAGTGAACTATTGAATCATATTAAGAATATGAAAGTTTTCTAAAATATTTTCTGTTTCTTTTAATATATCGCTTTCCAAGGGAGAAAGTTTTCTGATTCTTCAGAGTTGTGTTTCTCTTTTACTATAGAGTTAAAAAATACAGTGGCTTGCTTGTTGAACTCTGCATCTCCCTTCCACACTTATATAACCTTTTCTTGTATATAAACATTAACTTCGCATAGGCCCTGTGATTTTTGTCCTGTCTTCCTTCCTTCCTCTCTTAAAACAAAACAAAAGCTAAAAAAAAAAAAAAGAAAAAAAGTGTTTGTGCCTTTTGCAGCAGATGGTGGCTGATCCTCACCTCTATCCCTCACCTTCTCACTTTGCTGCACACTTCCTAATTTCCAGTTGCTGGCACCGGCATTTCTTTTCCTGTGAGCTTTCCCTGACTACCAGAGCCTGCTTGACTTACCTGAGTAGCAGGCTGAAGTGCTAATGCTATCCTTGGAATCGGTCTTCAACTAATGACTGATGAGAGGAGATGTATGCACTTGACAGAGTAAAGAAAGACTCACCCAAAGATGTCCACAACCTAATCCCCAAAATCTAAATAAGTTGCCTCACATGGCAAAGATACTTTCCAGATGTGATTAAGTGATGATCTTGAGATGGAAGCTTATGATAAATGTAAAACTCTTCTTCTTCAATCCAAACTTGAAGAATTTGAGCACGTACCTCCATCAGTCTCTCACCAAACTCATATCAAGTTTCATTTTAGACTGGGTTCCCCCAGAAACTACCCCCCAATTCAAGGACTTGAGTGTAAGTAGTTTATCTGGAGGTGTTCCTAACATAATAGGGGGTGAAAAGGTTAGACAGGAAAGAGAAGAAAGCTACTAATAAGTTTGTTTTCTAGCTGTGGATTACCATTGTTGGATAAGGCACTTAATCCCCACCTCCAGGACTCTGAGAGCCAACATTAAACATACACTTCAGGTATCCCATTCAAGGGCTGAGGGATTTTCCAGATGGGCTCAATCTTATCCTATGGGTTCTTCCTTAAAAGTGGAAGAAGGAGGTCATAGTCAGAGAGAAATTTGAAGATACTCTGATGCTGGCTTTGAAGATAAAGGGGACACACCTTCTATTTGCAAAGAGAGGCAAATGGCCTCTAAAAGCTGAAGAGGAAGAGACAAAGAAACAGATTCTCCCATGGAGGCTTCAGATACAGCTCTGCTGTCACCTTGAATTTGTCCCAGTACAACCCATTTTGGACTTCTGACTTCCAGAACTGTTGTATAATAAATTTGCGTTAAGCCATCACATCTGTGGTGGTTTGTTACAGGAACTCTAAGAAACTAGTAAAATGCATAAATGTGCCAACTCTCTCAGCCCTTGAGTGGGATAACTGAAGCCTATGTTCAGTGTTGGCTCTCAGAGTCCTAGAGGTAGGGATTAAATGCCTTATCCACCAATGGTAATCCACAGCTAGAGAACAAACCAATTAATAGCTTCCTTCTCTTTCCCATCTAACTCTTTCACCCCTCTTCTATGTTAGGAACACCTCCAAATAAACTACTTGCACTCAAATCGTTGAACTGGGGGTTGCTTCTGAGGGAACCCAGTCTAAAACGGAACTAGAGATGAGTTTGGTGAGAGACTGATGTAGGTACGTGCTCAATTTCTTCAAGTCTGGATTGAAGAAGAGTTTTATATTTATCATAAGATTTTCTAGATTCAAGATGCAATAACACAGGGGCAGGTGGGAAGTGGGATGGAAGACTGAAACTCAGGTGGTCATAAAACATAGTCTCTATCTTTATTTCAATGCTTTTTAAAATAAGTGATTGTAGCCGGGCGCGGTGGCTCACGCTTGTAATCCCAGCACTTTGGGAGGCCGAGGCGGGCGGATCATGAGGTCAGGAGATCGAGACCACGGTGAAACCCCGTCTCTACTAAAAATACGAAAAAATTAGCCAGGCGTAGTGGCGGGCGCCTGTAGTCCCAGCTACTCGGAGAGGCTGAGGCAGGAGAATGGCGTGAACCCGGGAGGCAGAGCTTGCAGTGAGCCGAGACTGTGCCACTGCACTCCAGCCTGGGTGACAGAGCGAGACTCCGTCTCAAAAAATAAATAAATAAATAAATAAAAAATAAGTGATTTTGTGTGTGTGTGTGTATGTGTGTGACAGAGGGATAGGTGGCAGCGGGGAGAGCATAAAACTGTGGAGTTCAGATTTCTGCTTTGTGAGTCTCCAGAAATGAATCTTAGGGCCTTCACTGCCAACAAGGCCTATCAATCAATCAGGGGAGGGACTTTGAGATAGATACAGTAGGTCTGCTCACTTTATACCAGGGTTTCTCACCTTGCACCGTTGACATTTTGGGCTGGATAATTCTTTGGTGTGAGGTCTCTCCTGTGCATTGTAAGATGTTTAGCAGCATTCCTGGCCTCTACCTACTAGATGCTGATAGCACCCCCACACCAGGTGTGATAAGCAAAAATGTCTCCAAACATTGTCAAATTTCCCTGTGGGATAAAACCACCCTTGTTTGAGAGCCACTCCAACTCCAACTCCTTTTTATCTTCAAATCTTCTGGGACTCTGGAAGCAGGCAAGTTAAAGATCACATTCCCCAGCCTCCCTTGCAATTGGGAGTCTGCATGTGACAGCTTTTGAGCACACAGCTGGGTAAGACTTAGAATATGGTGTGGACATCATGAGGCATGTGACTTTTCTGACAGCACTGTCATGGAGGTAATTTTTTCTAGAACAGTATGGGTGAAGGTTTAGTCTCTGACTTCATAGGAACTGAGCACAGAGGCAGCAGCATGATTTTTGCTAATGCAACTCTGTTGGATAGTTGGACATTTCTCCTTGCTGTATTACTTCTCACTATATAGCATCTAAGTTCATTTTCTGGCACTTCAAGAAATTTAAAATGACTCTTTTCTCATTAAACTAGTCAGAGACTATTGTACGAACTAGTCATTTTTATCAGGACTGTGTACAGAGTATATCATAATCTAAATTGTGGCTTTGGTTTCATGGAGGAAGTAGGGAGAAAGATACTAAGAGTTTGAATTTTCAGCCTGGAAAGCTAGTGAACATAGTTATATGGTGTTAAACAATCCTTACATGGCAGAACCCATGCTGACTAAGCCTGAAACATTAACCAAAATGTTAGGATGAAGATGAAAATCAACTCAAACTAGAGGTAGAAGGAATAGGACTTGGCTAAGAGAGGCTATGGGCCTGTGGTCCACAATCTAAGTAGGCTGAGCCTTCAGTAATTTGGTATCTTGCAGTTAAAAAACTCAACTATGATATTTACTCAATGAATTAAAAACATATGTCTCCCCTAAACATGCACAAAGATGCTTACAGAAGCTTATTCATTATTGCCAAAATCTGGAAGCAACCAAGATGTCCTTCAGTAGATAAGTGAATAAACTATGGTACATCCAGATAATGGAATGTTATTAAGCACTAAATAGAAATGAGCTACCAAGCCATGAAAAGATATGAAAGAAACTTACATGCATATTACTAAGTGAAAGAAGCCAAATTGAAAAGGCTACATTGATTCCAACTATATGACATTCTGGGAAAAGCAATACTATGGAAACAGTGGTTGCCAGGTGTTAGGGTGGAGGGAGGATGATTAGACAGAGCATAAAGGATTTACGGGGCAGTGAAACTATTATTTATGTTACTATAACAGTGAATAAATGTCATTATACATCTGTCAAGATCCATAGAATATACAACATCAAGAGTGAGCCCTAATGTAAACCATGGATTTTGGGTGATGCTCATGTGTTAACATAGATTCATCGATTGCAATAAATGTATTACACTAATGCCAACTTTGATGGTGAAGGAGGCTGTGCATGTGTGGGGGCAGGGACTATATGAGAACTCGGTACTTTCCACTCAATTTTGCTGTAAAAGCCACTCTAAAAAATAAAATTTTTAAATTTTACCAGCTGCTTCCTTACCCCAATTGTAAAACTGTAGCCTTAGAAGGAGGATAAGTTTCTGACCTCAAGTTCTCTTCCAAAAAGTTCTATAAGAGTTCTTTGCCTGACAGTGGGAACTCACTCATAAAGAGAAGATTAAGAATTGCCTTTCTACCAAGTCCTATTTTAAATAGTCTCAGGATAGCTATCATTATAACATGAACTGGAGGCTGGGCAGAGCATAATGGCTAGTAAATCTCTTTGGCTTGAAAAATCCACGACTGCACAAGTTCTTTAACTGCGGTTATTTGTGCACAAAACTTACTGAAAGAGAATAGACAGAAATCCTACCAGATGTTTGAGAGAACTCTATGACTATTTTGTAATAGACTATGTTAAACACCAAAACTCTACCTGGACCCTAACTTGCACAACCAGGAAATAGAATGATGAAGCTGTGTATCCCCCAAAGCCATCTTCTCTAATGCCCACCTCAGCTGTGATCATCAAGGAAAGAGAGCTAGTGTAGTGGAAGCTATGGATGCACCATTCAGATCCTCTTCAGGACTGAAGAATTTATTTCCCCAAGCTGTGGGGAGTGTTCCTGGCTAACAGCCCTCAGCCGTCAGTCTTGTATGGGAATTTTCCACTGCTGAAGAGAAGTTCTTGCCCAAAAGTAAACCCCCTTTCCTGGAGACAGCCTGCATCCAATGACTGGTCATTGCAGGTATATAAAGTCCCAACCTCCTTGGCCAAACTCAAACTATAAAGGATCAACCCAGGTTCAGACCTTCTTCTGCTTTGCTGAGGCCTTTGCTGAGACTGTATGACATCCTGATGTCTCCCTTTACCCTCTGCTGAATTCGGTTCTCTTTTCTGCCTCCACGCTTAATGATCCCCAGTGCACACCCTAATAAACTTCCTGCATACTAGTCTCTGCCTCAGAGTCTGCTTCCCATTGAGCTTTATTTTCAAAAAATAGAAAGACCTTCCAAGGATCAGAGGCTGGGGCTACTGCATGGGCTAAGAAACTTCACCCACTGCTGCAGCAGGGCACCCTGGCTATTGACCAGTGGCTACCTATGTTTCTTGTATTCCCTTTTCTGAATAGGAACGTGTGTGTGTCTATGTATTATTTCCCTAACAACTGAAAATTAGTCATATTGACATTTTAGCCCTTAGCTTAAAGTAAGTTTCTAATAGGGACCATTGATGCACCATGGCCTGGAAAACATCTTTGCAGAAACTTATGTGACTATCTTCTTCCATTTGTGCTGGTAAGACAATATACCTTAAACAGTAATTTTTGTTTGTTGTTTGTTCCTTTGTTTTTAAAGACAGTGTCTTGCTCTGTCACCCAGACTAGAGAGCAGTGGCACAATCATAGCTCACTATGAAAGCTGGGTAATTTAGAAAGAAGAGAAATATATATCTCACAGTTCTGGAGAGTGGGAGGTCCAAGATCAAGGTTCCAGCAGATACAGTGTCTGGTGAGGGTTGCTCTCTGCTTCCAGAATGGTGCCTTCTTATTGCCTTCTGACAGCAAGGTGGAAAGGGGCAAAGAGGGATGAATGCTGTGTCCTCACATGGCAGAAGGGATGGAAGTGTAGGCAGCTCTCCAAAGCCTTTTTTAGAGTTGGGGTCTTACTCTACTGCCCAGGCTGGAGTGCAGTGGTACGATCGTAACTCATTGCAGCCTTGAACTCCTGGGCTCAAATGATCCTCCTGCCTTAGCGTCCCAAGTAGCTGTAACTACAAGCACATACCACCATATCCAGCTAAGTTTTGAAGTTTCTTGTAGATACAGGGTTTTATTATGTTGCCCAGGCTAGTTTCGAACTTCTGGCCTCAAGCGATCTTCCTGACTTGGCCTCACAAAGTTTGGGATTACAGATGTGAGAGCCACAGCACCTAACCTGAAGCCTCTTTATTTTTTATTTTTTTTTATTTTTTATTTTGAGACGGAGTCTCGCTCTGTCGCCCAGGCTGGAGTGCAGTGGCGCAATCTCAGCTCACTGCAAGCTCCGCCTCCCGGGTTCACGCCATTCTCCTGCCTCAGCCTCTCCGAGTAGCTGGGACTACAGGCGCCCGCCACCACGCCCGGCTAATTTTTTGTATTTTTAGTAGAGACGGGGTTTCACCGTGGTCTCGATTTCCTGTCCTCGTGATCCGCCTGCCTCGGCCTCCCAAAGTGCTGGGAGGTGAGCCACCGCGCCCCGCCTCCTGAAGCCTCTTTCATAAGGACATTAACTCCATTCATGAGGGCAGAGCCCTCATGACCTAATCACATTCCAAAAGCCCCTATCTCTTAATGCCATCATTTTAGGGGTTAAGTTCTAACATAGGAATTTCAAAGAGACACCCACACTCAAACCATAGCAGTTTTTATCAAAATGGGCTAAATATTATTCAGTTGGAATTGATTACTGTTATATAAGAATTTGAACTATGAATACTGTATTCTTTCTTCATCTGGGGAGACCAATTGTCCTAAAAGTGAGGCTTCCTCACTTTATTATGTTTTATTATTGCAAATAATACTTCACTCAACAATCAAACATTGCTTATGAAATTTTTTTAAACACTATAATGGAAATGTTGGGTGCATATTACTTGATTTTTAGTTCATAAGACATGGATCCATGAGATGCTACATATAGACCTAAGGCCCCTTTGCAAATGTTTTTGTAATTTGGACCATCTTTAAGCTACACCATTCCTCTGCTAATCAAATCTTTATTATGGCATTTACTTTAGAGTCTTGATCTCTATGCAACAATGACTCCCATTAGCAAGTAGACATTTTCAACTTGCTCTGCCATCATTAAATTTTGGCTTATTAATACACGGTTTCTTGGTTCCAGAATGATTATAGTTGCAATTTACTGATTACTCTGCATATATCACCTCAGTTAACCAACAAAACAGGTATTGTTACTATGTTTTAAAGAACTGGAAAATGAAATGTGGAGCAGATTTGGTTCTCTGGAAGCAAACATAGATAGATCAGGGATCAACAACTGTGAAAGGAAGGGATCAGAGGAAGAAACTGTGACGTAGGCCTAATATACCCTTGGCAACTCAATTGGGAGCTCTGGATCAAGTATTGCCCATCAGCTTCCCATGTCAGTTCAAAATGGCCAGAAATCTGTACACTTTCCTTGCTCCATCATTGTATGCAAGCTGTCATGGGAAAGCATGACCTTGGCCAAGGTGTGTCTCAACTGAGCAGATCTGGGAGAAGTTTACAGTTGGACGTACTCTGCCTATTGCATTCCCCCCATCTAAGAGCAAACACATCCTTGAAGAGGGGTTCTGAGAAGTGCATTTCTGTGTCTACTGCAGACTCTAAGAACATAGAAAATCTATGAAAGTTTCTATAGCTAGTAACTGAAAAAGCTTTGATACCACATATGTGATTCAAAAGCTTATATCCCCTGCCAACTCATAATTGGTTTCTAAATATTCCTTCAAACTAGTATATCAAAATCACCTTTGGAGCTTTGTAAAAATAGGGATATCTGGCCTTCACCTTGTGAGATTCTGATTCAATGGAAATGGATAGGATTAAAAAATTCCACCAATTTTATAAAAAGTGTCCAGGCTGATTATAAAATACAGTAATGTATAGAAACTATTGCTTACGATAACATTAGTGAAAAAATGACATCAAATAGAAAAATGTCAAAGATTTTAAATGCTGGACTACTTTTACAGTAAAGCTATGGAATGTTTTTGGGGAAAGTTAAAAAGATCAGAACCAAGATTCATCTCTTTGGGGTTGTCTAACATCAGGGGCAAGACTTTTGCAGGATCCTGTGTCGTGTTTTGTGATTGCTGGTTCTCTGATCATCTGAGGGAAAAATATTGCAGAAAGTATAGCTGCTTCATCATTCATGAAAGCAACTGAGTCTGCAAGTGAACTGAAAAATTTGCCCTCCAAGTAGTTCCTGAGATGTTTTCTAAAGAGAGTTTGAAGTTACTAAATTCTATTTCCTTTTTGTCTTTCAACACAAAACTGATTAGACGTTCATTTTTAAAAATTGTTTCAATATGTAATGCAATCGCTTTCAAGAATGTAGTAAACTCTTTAAATTTGCAAATATAAATGAAAATTGTAATTTTGGGATCAAACAATATACATAATTATGATGGGATTACAAAAGTTATAAGCTTAAGGCAAGATTGACTTGTTACTGAGATAATAAACTTTTGAGTCTGGCTTCTTTCTAGAACAAAGACAGGAGTGAGATTCAGAGGCAAGGTTTTATCTACAGTGGGACACTCAGGACTCTACCTGTGGAGGAATAAAGAGCTAGGCATGCTAATAAAAGCAAGAAATATATAAATCTTTTAAAAATACATTAGATGCTACATAAGATTTTTTCCAAATTTTGTCTAATTAGCATGGACTTTTTTATATGAAAAATATTTAATAGTGACATAACAGTTTTAAGCTGAGATAAAGTTAATATGATCTCTCTCTGGTTTGGGCTTATGTAACCCATAAGCCATAAGGTTATGGCTTTTGACCTCTGGGCCATTTTAAAGGGACAATGAGCCTTGCTTCAGCTGCCTCAAGAAGCTTTTACTCTACTGTGAACACAGGAAAAGGAAGGAGGTGTGAAAATACTGCATTAATATTTCCCAGGATGTTTATTTGATTAGCAACAGAAATTCTAAAAGGCTACGTGTACCCTCTCTGTATTATACTATATTATAGGACCAACACTAAAGATGGATGTGAGAAAGTCGTAATACTGGTTGAATAAGTTCTTTAAAATCAGCAACAGCAACTCATTCATCATTCATCTCCAACGATAGCACATTGTCTATTTGACTCAATAAATACATGATAACTGTTTTTTAATTTTAATTTACCCTTGGCAACTCAATTGGGAGCTCTGAATTAAGTATTGCCCATCAGTTTCCCATGTCAGGTCAAAATGGCCAGCAATCTATACACTTTCCTTGCTCTTAAAACTTTCCTTGAACTTAAAACCATTGAAGTTTGGCCTTGGAATAAAATCATCAGTCTCTGAGGAAAAAACTTATATAATCGACTTCTGTCAATGATCACAAATGCCACAAATCTAGGTCTCTCACTTGGAGTCTCAAATGGCAGGTGAATTTGATTAGCTCCTATGACTATAAGCTAAGCTAATTATTACAAGTGGTTGTGGAGAAAACAGTCCTATGGTGGCCTATGCTATCTGATCTTGAACTTTTCCATTTCTTCCTTTACTGTTTCTATTCTACTTCATCGAGACAACAACTGCATGAAGAATGTTTAAAATGGAAATTTCCTTTAATTGATATTCAAGATCTCCTTTAGATTAGAACTTTATTATGTAGAGAGAACATGTAGCCAATATTAATGATGATCTTGTTCCACTGATATGTATCCACAGATTAAAGACGGCTGCTCTTCCTTCTTCTGTTGAGGAAGTGCTTCCTGTCACTCATTTTCTCCATAACCTCAGATAAATCTTCACTGGTTTAATGACAATAAGCATCCTCATCTTACCATGACATGTACAGGAAAAAAAAGAAACCTAAAATCTTTTACATAAAAGAAGTTTCATAATCACAAGCTATCACAAAGGGGAAAATGTATACTTACCATTGATAGTTTTACCATAAATTTCCTGACCTTAATTTGATTAAAATCTCAACTTAAAGACTGCAACAATATAGATTTCTTTAAAGCTTAATTGCTCATTTCACTGAACGCTGAGTGCAGGAAAAACCTCAAGCTGGGGCAAAAACATGGTAGAGCGGAAGGAGAAGTTAAGGACTGAGCTGCTTTGCAGATCAGAGTGTTTGAAAGTGAACAGCCAACCTGACAAGAAGCAAAACCACAGAACAGAGTACCACATCGTCTTTCTGTTCACTTTGTTTCACAAAATCATCCAGGCTCTTCCTACTCTCCTCTCTTACCACCTCTCTCTTCTTTTTTTTTTAGTTATTTCACAGATGACACTGGGGTAGGTAAACTGACCCAACTCTGCAGCACTCAGAAGACGAAGCAAAGCCTTCTACTTGAGCCATTTTTCCATCCCTGATATGTGCAGGAAATGAAGACATTGCCTGCCATGCTTGGAAATGGGAAATTATTTTGGGTCTTCTTCCTAATCCCATATCTGGACATCTGGAACATCCATGGTAAGGCACCTGCTTAGGTTATTTCTGGTTTTATTTCTCAGGGGGTCTTGGAGGCAACATTTGCCCTTGCTGAACTTAGTATGGTGTAACGTTTATACTAAGTGGGTAATCGTAGATGAAACCAAGCAGTTACATTTGCTTACCGAAGACATCGTAGAGCATAAACCAAATTAGAATATAATATTCACCTGCCTAATCATAGGCATCACATCCATAGCTTGGCTGACTTTCTTAAAAACATGTTGATGGTAAGAAAAGAGAACTGAGTAGATGTTATAAATAGTTAAGTACAAATCTATCACTACTTCTTGCAAAAATGCTCTGGCTGCCATACTGATAATGAATAGATAGCTTATTCTTTCCAAACTGAGTGCAGTAGAGTGTTGCAGTGCTCAGCTGGGTAGGACAGTTGTTGGATAATCGGAGTTATACATATCTCCATGGTTACCCTCAAATAATATTGCCTCTAAATAAAATCTCTATACTTGCTTCATTGGGATGTATGCCTTGAGAATACTGATTGAGAAAATGCTACAAAATATAGGAGCAGAACTTTTCGTCATTGCTTCTATTTTGTTCAAAGGGAATGGTTCCTACTTGGTTGTCAATTGAACACAGAAAATAAGTTGGATTCTGCAAAGATGATATTTAGCCACCCCTGCAAAGACTTTATGCAGGCAAAAAAAAAAAAAGGCAATTTCTTTTTTGTTGTAAAGTCGCTTCCTACCTTATATTGACATAGGAACCCACATATTATCAAGAGGAAAAACCTATGAGTGGCTCATCAGAAGCTTCTGATTTTTCAGGTTTTTTTATTTTTTTGAGACAGAGTTTTGCTCTCGTCACCAGGCTAGAGTGCAATGGCGTGATCTTGGCTCACTGCAGCCTCTGCCTCCCGGGTTCAATCGATTCTTCTTCCTCCTGGGTTCAATTGATTCTCCTGCCTCAGCCTCCCTAGTAGCTGGGATTACAGGCACCTGCCACCACGCCCAGCTAATTTTTGTATTTTTAGTAGAGATGTTGGATAACCCCAATTATCCAACATCTGTCCTACCCAACTGAGCACTGCAACACTCTACTGCACTCAGTTTGGAAAGAACGAGCTATCTATTCATCATTAGTGTGGCAGCCAGAGCATTTTCGCAAGAGATAGTGATACATTTGTACTTAACTATTTATAACATCTACTCAGTTCTCTTTTCTTGCCATCAACCTGTTTTTTAAGAAAGTCAGCCAAGCTATGGATGCAATGCATGTTGGGCAGGCTGGTCTGGAGCTCCTGACCTCAAGTGATCCACCTGCCTCAGCCTCCCAAAGTGCTGGGATTACAGGTATGAGCCACCATGCCCAGTGATTTTTCAGGTCTTAAATATTCTGTCTTATTATTCCCTACAAGCACACATTTATCAGTTTGGCTACTGCAATTTTAAATTAGAAAATCTGACCACTGACGTTCTATGGTAAGTCCATCTATAATTTTAAACTGTGTAGTTTGGAATATGTCTCTATGATGCCAGGATGCCACACAACTAAATGCGAAGTCAAAAAGTCTTTAGTTACCCAAGCATCTTTATGTTTGTAAGTATCTAGTATTAAGTCAACTAGGTGCTTAGATGGTTGACTGAATTTTCCACCTTCCATCAGATGCTTACTGTCACATAGCTACAACTGGAGTCAAATATTATTAAATAGATTTCTTCCCCATTTGAAGGATACATAAACTACTCTCTATGAAATTAAGAATGATGAGTTTCAGTGCTAAACCACATTGATGGTGGGGTATGACATTTATTTCTCCCAATGTGCAACCTAGCGTTTGCAAAAGTGAACTTGGGTTTAGAACTGGGTTAATTTACTGGCTCTGCCACTTACTGTATGGCATTAAGTCTCTTCTCTTCTCTTTAGTTTCCTCACTTGTACAATAGAGATAATAATTGTACCTAAATTATGAGGCTGCTGTGAAGACTGTAAATGCAATAATATGGGTAAAGTGCCTAGCATAGTAAGTGCACATATTAAAGCGCAATAAATGTTAGAGGTATTTTTCCTGAATTATTTTCACCATGGAACCTCCATGTAATTAAATGAGAATTACGTTTTAACATTATTATTTAAAATAGTTGAGTTTTTAAAATTAAAAATAAAATAAATAAGTACAATATGTCTTGCAATATATTTAGCCCAAAATATAGTGAATCAAATTATTCAGAAAACGAAATATGGCTGGGAGCCATGGCTCTCGCCTGTAGTCCCGGCACTTTGGGAAGCCAAGATGGGTGGATCACCTAGGGTCAGGGGTTTAAGACCAGACTGGTAGGTGCCTGTAGTCCCAGCTACTTGGGAGGCCGAGACAGGAGAATAGCTTGAACTCAGGAGGCGGAGGTTGCAGTGAGCTGAGATCACACCACTGCACTCAAAAAAAAGGGAAAGACTTGAGTGAAGTGCTGGTCAGATACATACCAGTTGATATAATGGATTGCAGCAGCAGTTGCATTAAATTAAAGCTATAGGTTAAGAGAAGGAACATTTGGTGAAATTTGTTCTCCCAGGCAGAGCTGATGGCTCCATTTCTTAAAACCACATTAACTACCTTATATCTTGGGGATTTCCTGTGATTTACCTAATTGCTGAGTTCTTTACAGTAACACATTTTCAAAGTGTTTAAAGATAGCCTTTGAAGATTTTTCCCCCTACTTCAAAGCAATGTGAGATCCCTGTCCTTGTTCCTAGGAGTGAGGCTGCATATATAATAAGGCTGGAAAAAATGTAATGTTCTCTACAAACTTCCTGTTTAAGGTCCTTCTTTATTACAAAACTATGCTTGCTTACTTTTTGTGTTTCTCCAAAAAATTAGAGAAACTTGCCCCTCAGTGTGTGGCATACAGTTTCTGTCCTGATAGAAGTAATAAAAATGTCAACACATTCCCTTCTTGGGTAGATCATGCTGGCAAGAACTAGACTGCAAGTGGAAGTGTCTCTGTCCATTGTCTGCCCTGTTGTCCTGGACCATTTGTCTGAGGCTGCCCTAGACCCTAGTTCAGTTGAAGATCAACCAAGGATTCCACCTTTAGGCAGGCAGGAACACTGCAGTTAATGTCTGGGTATTTCCTAGCACCATATATGATCCAGAATAAAGGCAGTTGAACTGTTTGATTGATTACTGGTTATTGTGATTTTTAAAAAAAGCAATCCTAGTCTGGTTCAGTAAGGGAAGGACACCTGTATTCTGGCTCTTTTGAGAATACAGTGGTATTCTCAAAGGACCAGCTTTTAAACACCATGTTCCACATCCCACACAGATTGTTTTGCTCTACCACAAACTGGCCAAATCTTTGGGTCAAAAAAAATCATTCCTTGATGTTCAGGTTTTGTAGCACAGTATCTTTATAATGCATATTTCTATGGCTTCAGCTATTTGTTCCTATTGAAATGTGCATATGGAGGAATGCTAGAGATAGAGATCTGTCTTCTGCCAAGTGCCTATGTATTGTTACAACAATGCCTGCCATATATTAAATAAATGTTTAGGAATGCATTCTGTGGTTACAGGACTTCTTGAATTAAAGCATGAAAAGATTAACCTTGTGCTCATTGCAGCCTTGAACATACTTTTCCTATCACAGAGAAGTTTTTAAACTTCTTGCTTCCTCTGTCCTACTACCAAAGTTTCCTCTATTGTAAAGTTGAGGTCAAAACTATTTATCTTGCCTCATTGGGACTTTCCTACTTAATTTCCATTATTTGTGAGTTTCATCTTTATGTAGAGTTCAGAATTGTTAAAAGAGAAATATTTACAGGCATTTGTAATCAGGTCCAAAAAATAATCATTTTCTTTGTTCCTTGGAGAAGCTGTGTGGTATAGTGGCTAAGATCAGGGACTCTAGAGCCAGACTGCATGGATTAGTATCCTATGTCTGCCATTTAATGGTTTTGTGACTATAAAATCTCTGGTTCTCAGTTTTCTCATCTAAAAAAATGGGAGAATAGTCTTATAAGGTTGTTGTGACTATTAAGTGAATTAATTCCGTAAAACACTTAGAACATGCCATTAAGTGCTGTGTATATTTAGCTAATTTTTTTCTTTTAGTCCAATATTTCATTAGTTTAATAGTCCCGTTAAAGTAACATTGGGTGACAATTGGGAATCAACCACAAATAAAAATTTGGAGTTCACGAAAGTCTTCTATAAATTACTCTTGATATTATTATCTACTCTTTTTTTTTATCTCTTCTAAAAAAGGAAAACAGGATACATGTGCAGAACGTACAGGTTTGTTACATAGGTATATGTGTAACATGATGGTTTGCTTAACCTATTGACCCATCCTCTAAGTTCCCTCTCCTCTCCTCCTACTCCCCAACAGGCTCTGGTTTGTGTTATTCCCCCCTCTGTGTCCATATATTCTCATTGTTCAACTTCCACTTATGAGTGAGAACATGCAGTGTTTGGTTTTCTGTTCCTGTGTTAGTTTGCTGAGGATGATGGCTTCCAGCTTCATCCATGTCCCTGCAAAGGGCATGATCTCATTCTTTTTTATGGCTGCATAGTATTCCATGGTGCATATGTACCACATTTTCTTTTTCCAGTCTATCATTGATGGGCATTTGGGTTGGTTCCATGTCTTTGCTATTGTAAATAGTGCTGCAGTAAACATACACGTGCATGTATCTTTATAGTAGAATGATTTATATTCCTTTGGGTATATACCCAGTAACGGGATTGCTGGGTCAAATGGTATTTCTGGTTCTAGATCAAGGAATCGCCATACTGTCTTCCACAATGGTTGAACTAAGTTATATTCCCACCAACAGTGTAAAAGTGTTCCTGATTCTCCACAGCCTTGCCAGCATCTATTGTTTCCTGGCTTTTTAATAATCGCCATTCTGACTGGCATGAGATGTTATCTCCTTGTGGTTTTGATTTGCATTTCTCTGATGATCAGTGATGTTGAGCTTTTATTCTTATGTTTGTTGGCTGCATAAATGTCTTTTTTTTTTTCAGATGGAGTCTCACTCTGTTGTCCAGGCTGGATTGCAGTGGCGCAATCTCCGCTCACTACAAGCTCTGCCTCCCAGGCTCACGCCATTCTCCTGCCTCAGCCTCCCGAGTAGCTGGGACTACAGGTGGCTGCCACCACGCCTGGCTAATTTTTTGTATTTTTAGTAGAGAGGGTTTCACCGTGTTAGTCAGGATGGTCTTGATCTCCTGACCTCATGATCCGCCTGTCTCGGCCTCCCAAAGTGCTGGGATTACAGGCGTGAGCCACCACACCCAGCCAGTGTCTTCTTTTGAGAAGCGTCTGTTTAGGCTGGGTGTGGTGGCTCTTGCCTGTAATCCCAGCACTTTGGGAAACTGAGGAGGGTGGGTCATTTGAGGTCAGGAGTTCAAGAGCAGTCTGGCCAACATGGTGAAACCCTATCTCTACTAAAAATACAAAAATTAGCTGGGCGTGGTGGGACACGCCTGTAAGACCAGCTACTTGGGAGGCTGAGGCAGAATTGCTTGAACCCAGGAGACAGAAGTTGCAGTGAGCCAGGTTGCACCACTGCACTCCAGCTGGGTAACAGAGTGAGACTCTGTCTCCAAAAAAAAAAGAGAGAGAACTGTCTGTTCATATCCTTTGCCCACTTTTTGATGAGGTTGTTTGTTTTTTTCTTGTAAATTTATTTAAGTTTCTTGTAAATTCTGGATATTAGGCCTTTTTCAGATGGGTAGATTGCAAAAATTTTCTCCAATTCTGTAGGATGCCTTTTTGTTCTGATGAGAGTTTCTTTTGCTGTGCAGCTCTTCAGTTTGTTGCAATTGTTTTGGCATTTTTGTCATGAAGACTTTGTGAGAAAAATGCCAAAAGCATTATCTGCTCTTATCCTTGGTCACCAAGAAATGCTAATAGTGTTTGAGAATCATGCGCTTGAGTTGTATTGTGTCAGTGAATTGTATCATATGCGATTTGCTTCACTTTTCTAATATTCTCCATTCTCTTACTTCAAAATAAGCTCAATATTTTGTACCTTTCTAGTATACTCTCATGGTTATGAACCTGATTTACATGTTTATCTCAATGGAAGAAGTGGCTTATGTGCATGTGTCTGTGTGTATGCATGCAGAGATGTCATTTTTAATATGCTCAGAATCTAAACATACAATTTGAGATTCACTTAGAACAGAGTGCAGAAGAGTGTTAGATCAGTCCCAGGAAAACATCAAGTTTAGCTGGCAGAGCTCTTTAATTTATCTTTTCTGCCTTCTTGATAACCATGTTCATCTCATAAGCACAACCTGGAACTCACACACATCACAAATGGCCTATTATCCAGTATTTGGCTACAAGGGAGGCTGGGGCATTGAGATTTTTATCTGGGGGGTTATGGCCCCACTTCATTTTCCTCTATATTATTAGAAGATGAGAATTAATATTGGAAGACATTTAGCAGATTCTGTCCACATAAGTTTGTTTAGTATCTTCAAGGGCTTTGAAAATGCCAATGAATCTCAGTGTGATGTCTGTGGTAGGATGTATTAGAGATGTGAGGAAGTATCTGGGAAGAAAGAAGAGATGGACTTTCCCTTTCCAATCATAATACATAAGCCACACTTAATCTGAACATCACAAGTAACCACCCTTCCACTGAAGTCAATATTTAGAAATACTCATGTTGGTTTCTGATCAAATGCCAGAGGTGCTCACTGATGCTACTGTCAACAGCTTCTCAGGTATGCTCTCTTCATTTGCTGCCCTATGTTTCTTCCTAAAGTCCCTGTGACCAAGGTGGAAAACTTAGCCTCTCTGAAGGACAGGGCCTATGTGTAACAGGCAATCAAAATCTCTCTGGACCAGAGCTATTCTCTACATTGTCAACATAAATCATTGTTCTTTAGGACTCATTAAGTTGACTAGAAGCTTTTATTATTCAAGGGTGATAATTACATGTTGACCAACTAAAACCACCAGAAACTCATCCTTGTTACATAGAGTAGACAGGGCTCTAAGGAGTGCAATGCATATGAATCCTCTGGCCTAGAGAAGCAAAGTCAGTGACAAATAGGGTATAGAACTGCAAGGGGACATTTGTGACTTGGCAGAGATGTAATGAAGAAGTCCTGAAAGCAAGCTTAGAAAATTATCTAAGGACAAAGTTTTTTTTCAATTTTCTAGTTTTGACCAAGGCAAGCCTTGCTGGTTAATATATTTCTGTAGAATTTCCTCTCCCACATAAAAGAAGAGCGTGCTTATATTGGATGTGCTGCCTTTCTTCTATTATATATATATATATATATATTTTTGCCTGGTGTATATACTAGTTATTATGCACCACTGCTGATCCCTAGAATGGTTGTTGGGAGTAATTTTTCACAGCAGAGCCTTCTGTGTTTCCATCTTGTCTTTACCATTCATAGGCTTTACACCTCTGGACAATGACTCAACTTCTGTGTGATTTCCCTAAATTCATCCTATCAGAAAACATAATAATATCTGGTACTTAATGTTGTTGTTATGTGCCAAGCATAGTGCTAAGAATATTTCCTATATCTTCTCATTTACTTTCACAACAACCCTACTGGATAAGAGCTTGTGCTTTGGAGTTAGCCAGGCCTAGGTTAAAGTCCTAGTCTTGACTCTTCCTCCTACCGGCTGGTGACCTTGGGCAAGTGGCTTATATTCTCTAATACCCAGTTTCCTCAACTTAAAGGCCATAGTAGTAATACCCTCATAAAATCATTGTGAGAGTCAAATGAAACAATACATGTTTGGTATCTAAAAGTGCCTACCTCATAATAAGAACTTTGAGAATATTAGTCATATTCTTTTTTTCCTCCTGTTAAGATGGATCTAGGTTGGGTCTACAGCGTATAGATAATGTGAGGTGGAGGGTACTTGTGGGCAAGTGGCAAGGAATGTGTAGCAGTGATTCTAGAGGTGATCTCCTAAATGTAACTTAAACTTTCTATTGGGCATCTGACCTCATGACCTCTAAAGATCTCTTCTTGTTCTACTCTTAAATACTCAAGGACAGGAAATGACATGGGGACTTTGTAAGCTTTGCTAAATGTCGGAAAAAGCAATGACAAACAGTAGAATGACTGATTTTAGACAAAACAAGTTCAGAATTATTCCAAACATGATAAAATCAAGAGATATATGGCTTAAAGTCTTCAGTGGCTCCATACAACTGCATTGAAGAGATCAGTCTTCAAATTTACTTGCCAAATAGTCATACTACACTAACAATGAGAAATTCTAACTGTAGAAGAAATTGCTTTAAAGTGTGCTAATACCATATGAAAGTAAACTTAAGGAAAAGTTTCATATATGAATATAAGAAGATATGTTTTTATAAGAAGGAGATTTTTAAGAGGAAATAATAATAAAAGATGATTGTGAAAATGCTCTCAATTTTCTTGTTTCATGGTTCTTGTTTTTTTTTTAATAATGGGCATAAATGTAGATTTATGCCCTGTGTATTCTTGGCACTAATACTTTCCAGTTCCATTTTTGTGAAGGAAATTTTACATTGTGTGTGTGTGTGTGTGTGTGTGTGTTTACCCAGGGAGAAAATGGCTTTTCTTGTCTAAAGACCAATATCAGGTAATATCCACAGAGAATAAGTTGAATCTACTATTGCATACTACATCCTTGTCTGTGATCTGTATTGTCTGTGATCTGTATCTTTAGTGTTGTTTTTCAGGTAAGACGTATGTAAATATGCTTTCATTTTACATAAGGGACTGAGGGTCAGTCAGTTTTCATTGTACTCGTGAGGACAATCACAGGGTTTTCCTTAAAGTAACAGTAGTCACTTTTATAATAGAAGCTCTGATTTTAACATATGTGTGTGTGTATCATACTTATTTAATTTTCTCCAGGTATTCCTAGTACTTCTGAGAATATCTGACTTATGGAGTGGTTTATTTACCACAGAGTTAAATAGACATTACATAATACATTTAATAGACATTACATAATACATTAAAGGAATACTTTCTATATGAGGTGGAACTCCCCCACCCTAACCTCATGTCACCACATTTCTGATTTTGTGAGTGTACGTCAGCTAGTTTATGATGGGAAAGTATGCTATCTGGGTTTTCTGATGTCATCCGTGTGATTTCCCAAGGTATGCAAGTCAATGTCCTCCCAAGATCTTTGAAGTATGGTTCCATGCGTGCTATTGCTGTATGTGGATTTGCCCTGACTATGTGCAAACCATTGCCTTATGGGATCCCTAAACTCTAATTTCAAGGGAAGATTTGCAAGACAGATTATCTCCCTTCCCTGGTGGCCATCATCTCTCCCCTCCTCTCTACCATTCCAGCCTTCTAAAGTAAGGCAGAACATACCATCCGGAGGCCTTTTTGCTACTGAGTGTAAAGACTTCTTTCCTTCTGTAGCCTCCCCAGCATATGTCTGAAGTTTTGGTTTGCTTGTTGTTTGTCTGTGATAGTATCTTCTGATAGAAGCTAAAATCCTTGTTGATGTCACAGAAAATTATTGGTATATTATACCGTTAGTAATCATTTTAGTTTCTCAAAAAATCATTTATTTAATTTCTATGTTAAACTCTGATACTTTCTTAGCTCAAGTTAAGGCAATCTGCATTCATTACAGTCATTCATTTCTTTCAATGGTTGTAACCACTTTGAAGTTTCCATAAATTTGTAAGAATTTTTCAATGGAGACATAGTGAAACTCAGGTGAGATTTTCCTCATGATAATGGTTATAATTAAACCATATGGTATTTAAAAATAAGAAATAATATGTTACAAAATATTCATAATCATAACCCTCTTTTTTTTTTAATGGCTAATTGGTTTCAAAAATTACCTACTCTCTTCAGCTCAGCAACTACACTTCCTCAGCTGGAAGTTACGAGACTATACAGTTGTTTGTGGCTGGCACTCCTTTCTGATCGGCTGGTCTGTGTAGCTGGATGGCCATGGAGTGTCACTTGTTAAATATTTTTAATATCCACCCCTGAGTGGACATAAATCAGGCCTTTTCAAACTGAATACTTGTAAAGTCTAGCTTTTCTTTAGTAGTTACAAATTAACCGCTGTAAGGTATGCTGAGCTGCATATGTTCTTCACCTCAGTGCCTTTTAGCCCACCTCTCTAAGGGCTTAGCTGACTCTGCTGTGCAGCCAGTACTACATAGAAACAATTAGAGCTGTGAACAGGGGATTATTTGCTCCATTAATGTCTTTCTGTTCAGTCTCAGGGCACATCATGCTTTCTCACCTTTATACTTTTCTAAGTCCAACTCCTCACGTAGAGACAGGTAACACACCATCAGGGAAGTAGCAGACTAGATAGAAGACAGAAACATGAACACATATGTAATTATAAAGAGTGATGCATGTCGGCTGGGCGCGGTGGCTCATGCCTGTAATACCAGCACTTTGGGAGGCCGAGGAGGGTGGATCACAAGGTCAGGAGTTCAAGACCAGCCTGGCCAACATGGTGAAACCCCATCTCTACTAAAAATATAAAAATTCCCCAGGCGCAGTGGCAGGCACCTGTAATCCCAGCTACTCCAGAGGCTGAGGCAGGAGAATTGCTTGAACCCGGTGGGTGGAGGTTGCAGTGAGTTAAGATCGCGCCACTGCACTCCAGCCTGGGTGACAGAGCGAGACTCCATCTCAAAAAAAAAAAAAAAAAAAAAAAAGAGTGATGCAAGTCACACAAAATAGCATCAGACACTTGCTAGGGAGTGGGGATATGAGGGTATGGTGAGTTTGCATAAAGAAGCAGGGGCTAGGCCGGTGCGGTGGCCCACGCCTGTAATCCCAGCACTTTGGGAGGCTGAGGTGGGTGGATCACGAGGGGTCAGGAGATTGAGACCATCCTGGCTAACCTGGTAAAAACCCGCCTCTACTAAAAATACAAAAAATTAGCCGGGTGTGGTGGCGGGTGCCTGTAGTCCCAGCTACTCGGGAGGCTGAGGCAAGAGAATGGCGTGAACCCAGGAGGCGGAGCTTGCAGTGAGCCGAGATCGCACCACTGCACTCCAGCCTGGGCAACAGAGCAAGACTCCGTCTCAAAAAAAAAAAAAAAATGGACTGTGACAGTGATGTGGAGAATGGATTGAGGTGGAGAGAGGGAAACAAGGCCAAGTTTGGAATGTAGAAGACCATTTGGTAGGCTGTGACAATAATCCACATGAAACAGAATGAGATCCAAATTAAGGCAGTGTCATGGAAACAAATATGGAAGACATTTTCCATCCTGAATCAATTGAACTTCGTGGCTGATGGAATGGGACGGTGACAAGGAAGGAGACTAAGATGGCTCACCAGGTTCTGGCTAATGTGATTAGGTAGATGATGGTATTATACTGTGATAATGAGAGGAGGACCAAGTTTGCCTGGAGGTTGGCTTGGAGGAAGAAAGAGATTTATCTTTCCCCATGAAGCCTTTCCTGATTGACCCAGCCAGAAACTGTCTTCCTCTTGAGGGACCTGAAAGCTCTGAGAGATTATATCATATCCAAAATAATAAAACAAAAATCTAATGGCAAAATTGAAAAGTGGTGTAAGACTTTCAGCCTCTTTGTGCTAGAAACTGTCTCGTTACTAATGTGTCAAGGACAATGGGATATCCACATCCCTGGGTGTGAACAAGTAGGTCCATTGTCTGTACTGAATTTAAAAACAACTAAAAGTTGATTTCCCGTTTTTTTTTTTTTTTTGACGCAGTTTCGCTCTTGTTACCCAGGCTGGAGTGCAATGGCGTGATCTCAGCTCACAGCAACCTCGGCCTCCTGGGTTCAAGCGATTCTCCTGCCTCAGCGTCCTGAGTAGCTGGGATTACGGGCATGCGCCACCATGCCCAGCTGATTTTGTATTTTTTAATAGAGACAGGGTTTCTCCATGTTGGTTAGGCTGGTCTCAAACTCCCCACCTCTGGTGATCCGCCCGCCCTGGCCTCCCAAAGTGCTGGGATTACAGGCATGAGTCACCGCTCCCAGCCAGTTTCCTTTTAATTGTCACCACATACTAGCAAATATGAACAATGTCAGAGGTGAAATATTTATCCTTCAAAATATTTTTGGTCTAAGTTCTAAATACTATGGTTACTGTTGAGTTTTGTGATATATATGTAAACTTCAAATTAGCACATTTGTTGTATATGTCATTTGACAAACATTGCATTCTACTTGCAAGTTAACTCAGAGAACTTCCCAGTTATAGAGCTGGCCTTGGACATACACAATTCAGCTACTTGTGTTCATTTTGATAGCAAATTTATAATGTCCAGGATCACTCCAGTTTCCTCCAGGGACACTTTGTGTCCTCAGTCTCTGTGGTACTGCATACTCCGGCCTTTCAACATTCAATTTTAAATAAACAATAATACCACAGAGAATGCTGAGACAAAGAAGCAGAACAGGAGCTGTTTCATTTTTGTCATTTGGTGCAAACTTCTTAAATTTTTATTTGTGTTTAAAATTTAAAACAGTGAAAAGGATACATATTGTGATGTATAAAATTTTCGGCTTGGCAACTTTATTTCATGCATGAAATGTTAGATTGATTAATATTTTTACAATTGAAATTTTTTTAATGTTCTTTTAAAACTAACTTTAGAAAATAAAACTTTAGTGTTACAATTTAGTAGTTACCTAAATTGTATCTTTGCAGAATTTCAGTTTTAATACAATCCATTTATTTGTTATTGGGCAATTATTTACATAAACTATTATATCAGACTATAACTAAAGAATCAAAGTTCATACTGTTTAGATGGATATAAAAATGATTGAATAAATACCTGTGCATTTTTCCTTTTTTTGTATTTTAATATTTTTTTAAACATTTTTTAATTTGCATGGTTTTATACAAGAAGTTCAACATAAGAAAATATTCATTGTCTATATTTCTTTTCTGGCCATTTTATTACTTGTTTCATCTCATGATTATTTCTGAAAATATTTCTACGTATAGAGGAAGGGGGTGCTCAAAATGATGTACTCTGGACCTAAAATAAAATATCATTGGTACCACCTGATCATGGAATATATATACCACTAGTAGTTTTGATAAAAATTTTCAAAATGGAAGAATTTCTAAACCTATAGTGACTTAAGGGATATTTCATTATATAAGAGCCTGGGTGGAGTAGAAGTTTTTATTCTTTGTTTGTTGGTTTGTTGTTTGAGATGGAGTCTTGCTCTGTCGCCCAGGCTGGAGTGCAGTGGCGCGATCTTGGCTCACTGCAAGCTCTGCCTCCCGGGTTCACGCCATTCTCCTGCCTCAGTCTCCCGAGCAGCTGGTACTACAGGTGCCTGCCACCACACCCCGCTAATTTTTTATTTTTTTATTTTTAGTAGAGACGAGGTTTCACCGTGTTAGCCAGGATGGTCTCGATCTCCTGGCCTCGTGATCCGCCCGCCTCGGCCTCCCAAAGTGCTGAGACCACAGGCGTGAGCCACCGTGCCTGGCCAGAAGTTTTTATTCTTTTACTGCATGTATTTATTTTAATTATTTTTAGCATTGAAAATTTCCTATCATCAGATATGAATGCTTGAGAAAAACAGCAGAGATAATAAGAGCAGGAATAAAAATAACTGATGGTTCCGGCTACTTGGGAGGCTGAGGCAGGAGAATTGCTCGAACCCGGGAGTTGGAGGTTGCGGTGAACCGAGATTGCTCCATTGCATTCCAGCCTGGGCAACAAGAGCAAAACTCCATTTCAAAAAATACATAAATAAAAGATGAAATAAAATAACTGATAGTTGGAAGTTGAGTAACAGCCAAAAGCAACTGTGATAGTTATTCCTCTTCAGGAAATATTTATTTGATAAGACAAACTTTTGGGGGATAGCTTTGTGTGTCCTAAGTATCATAAGATGGATATGCATAATTCAGAACAGGCAGAAAAGGGGTATTAACAAGCTTGTCAGATGGACAATTAGAATTGTGCTATTTGTCGGCCCGGCCGATGGCTCACGCCTATAATCCCAGCACTTTGTGAGGCAGAGGCGGGTGGATCACTTGAGGTCAGGAGTCCGAGGCCAGCCTGGCTAACATGGTGAAACCCCGTCTCTACTAAAAATACAAAAATTAGCCGGGCGTGGTTGTGGGTGCCTGTAATCCCAGCCACCGGGGAGGCTGAGGCAGGAGAATCACTTGAACCTGGGAGGCAGAGGCTGCAGTGAGCCAAAATTGCATCACTGTACACCAGCCTGGGCAACAAGAGTGAGACTTCACCTCAAAAAATATAAATAAATTAAAAAAATAGAATTATGCTATTCGTCTCACTGGGTCATTTTTACACTACAAACATCAGTGTTAGCCTCTGAGAGATAGGAAGTATTATAATACCTTGTTTGTGCACAGAGGGAGTACTCTTGATTTCTAATGCCTGCTTGCAAGCCTACATTCATCATCGGTTCATTCCTCCATTCAAGAAAAATTCCTGTGCCAGTCAGTGTGATTGCGAATGATCATTATCCTGCTGATAAGAATATTTAGGAACTGCAATGTTTCCATAATCCTATTGTGAATCAGTGATGCCACCAATACAAAAAGCTAGCTCTTTTCTCCACCCCTAACCCACTTTGCACACCGCTCCAGAGCATACAATCACAAAAGACAGAACTTGAAGTGATGTCTAATTGTGCCACTAACATCAAGTGATAGTCCTATGGCTAAATGGAAAGGTAATATATTGTGATAGAAATAGAAATTGCAGGCTAGAAGTGGTTTCATAGTTTCAGTCACACATTGAGGAAGGTGAAGTTGTGTGTGTTTGTGTGGTCAGGGGATGGTGAGTTAGAACTTTCCTATTTTTTTTTTTTTTTTCTCTTGAGACGGAGTCTCGCTCTTTCACCCAGGCTGGAGTGCAGTGGCGCGATCTCGGCTCACTGCAGGCTCCGCCCCCCGGGGTTCACGCCATTCTCCTGCCTCAGCCTCCCGCGTAGCTGGGACTACAGGCGCCTGCCACCTCGCCCGGCTAATTTTTTTTGTATTTTTAGTAGAGACGGGGTTTCACCGTGTTAGCCAGGATGGTCTCGATCTCCTGACCTCGTGATCCGCCCGCCTCGGCCTCCCAAAGTGCTGGGATTACAGGCGTGAGCCACCGTGCCCGGCGAGAACTTTCCTACTTTTACAGTTCAATCCTTTCATCTTATTTTTTTTTTTTTCATCTTATTTTGAAGAAACTGAGGACCAGCAAAACTGGGGGACTATCTCAAATTCGCTCAATGTGTTAGCATTTGAAACAGACATGTTCAAATGAATAGTCTCATTTGTAGCTATTTCCATGCCCTTTATAAATATCCCCCCAAAATTAGGCACCGTATTTTCTCATGGTGGATGAGCAAAGTTTAAACTCCTGCCTAATGCTTATTCCATTTGTTCTGAAACAACCACTGGTCTCCATGTCACTAAGTCAGAAAACCATGATTCAGTTGTGTATCAATGATCTAAATCTATCATGAGATTCCTGGTCTCAAAGACTTTTCCGTTCCATTTCCTCAGTCTTAAAATACCTGCCCTGTCCCATGTACTGCTCTGATTCCCAAAGGGCTACTCATTCACCAAGGTTCAGCTCAAGTATAGCCTTTCCATGAAGCTTTGCCCCGGCTGAAGTTAACCTGCAGACTCATGCAAAGTTGTTTGTACCTTTGAGACAGAGTCTCACTCTGTTGCCCAGGCTGGAGTGCAGTGGCATGACCTCAGCTCACTGCAACCTCCAACTCCCGGGTTCAAGCAATTCTCCTGCCTCAGCCTCTTGAGTAGCTGGGATTACAGGCAGGCACCACCACGCCTGGCTAATTTTTGTATTTTTAGTAAAGACGGTGTTTCACCATGTTGGTCAGGCTGGTCTTAAACTCCTGACCTCAGGTGATCCACCTCCCTCGGCCTCCCAAAGTGCTGGGATTACAGGCATGAGCCACCATGCCCAGCCTTGTTTGTACCTCTTTACAGTGTTATATAACACTCTTCCAATTGCCATTCATTTTTATTTCCCATTAGAAGGCAAGCTCCACAAATGCAGACATCCTATCTGATGTATTCCTAGGCTTCCTAACAACCAGCATGCAAGATCCCTCAAGCTTTGCTTTCAGCTCAGTAAACTGAAAGAAATAAAGAGTGGTATATAGTACATTGATTCTAGAAAGGTGTCCTCTGGCCAGGTGTGGTGGCTCACGCTTGTAATCCCAGCACTTTGGGAGGCCGAGATGAGCTGATCACCTGAGGTTGGGAGTTCAAGACCAGCCTGACCAACATGAAGAAATCCCCTCTTTACTAAAAATACAAAATCAGCTGGGCGTGGTGGTGGGTGCCTGTAATCCCAGTTACCTGGGAGGCTGAGGCAGGAGAATCGCTTAAACCCGGGAGGCAGAGGTTGCAGTGAGCCAAGATTGTGCCATTGCATTCCAGCCTGTGCAACAAGAGTGAAACTCTTGTCTCAAAAAAAAAAAAAAAGAGAGAGAGAAAAAAAAGAAAGAAAAGAAAGGTGCCTTTCATCGTTAGATACTCCTGCCTTACCAATTAAATGGTAAACTCTTGAGGGTAAAAGATCTTTGTCTATAACTATCTCATTGTTTTTCATAATTCTAGCACAGACTTATAGGCTCCATAAACCGTTATTGACTTATCCAAGAAAATGAAAAGGGAAGTTAGGAGGCTGAGGGAGTCTATTAACTTCAGGGAGAGGAACGGACTTCTGGAAACAAGAGTTTCACTTGAACTTTCTGCCTCTGGCCTTCTTAATTTTTTGTCATAAGTCTAACCACATTCAGGTACACTTCCTTTTGGTAAAAGATTTTACCCTTTCTCTTCATTTTTTTGAAAACCTCATCCTTATAACTTACCTTTCAGTTTGGTTTCATTTTAGTTCTAAACTTTTGGAAGCAACTGAATTAAGAAGTCTTAAAGTGAACTTCTTTGAGGTCTCAGAGCAGTTATAAATAAATAAATATTAAGAGGTTCTAAAAGTTTTCTGCAGGTCCTTTTTCTCACTCTGATTCCTGGAAACTCAATCAAGTTTCTATTATTCTGAGCAGGGATTAATGAGATGTGAGCAGGAAGGGTTTTTAAGTAGGATGTGAGTGAAAGGTATATTAGGTGTGAGGAAATAGATAAAATGAGAATATTTATGCTGGCAAGGGTGTAGAAATAAGGTGAAACCTTGTTCTGGATAGACATGTATGTGAAGCTCAGGGTCAAAATTTGCTCCTTGGTTCAACATCTGACAAGCTGTGTGATCACAGGCAAGGCCTTTAGCTGTCTTTGTATTTTAAGAGAGTTTTGACTATAATCTCTGTTACGCTTATGTCATTACAATGTATGATACTGTACAGAAGAATGATGAAAGAATGCAGAAGAATGCATGAAAATGAGTGAAATAAATAAATGAAGGAGATGAATTAGACATTGCTAAGAGAGCGGGTAGTTCAAAACATAGAAAGAAAGGCTAAGAAGGAACTGTAAGAGTGGAGAAAAAAATAATTTAAAAGAAAATACTTTTAGGATCATGAGCTTAGCCTTAACTTTACTGGAAAATAAAAAAATACAAATCAACACCAAGTGCATAACTAAAGGGAAATGAGAAACAAGCCATTGGAAACTGGAGTAAAGGCCATCCTTGTCATACAGTTGCTAAGAATTTGGTGGAAGTGTATCTATGTCTTACGACTTTATGGAAAGCAGAAATTAAAAGCAATAATTTAGGATATCTGGTGGAAAAAATATCTAAGCCGCAAAGCATTTAGGCTGCTGTGTAGCTACTTTTAACTGCATACAGTAAGAGGCAGGAGGGAAAAAAATGACTTAAAAATGGAATTTATAATTAAAAGAGAAGCAGAATAGAAAGATTTGGAAAATTCACTGCCTAGCCATATAAAAAGTGAAAAGGCATGTTTGGGAGAAAATACTAAGGGTGTGGCCTAGTGACCATTGTTAAGGAGATTAATATGGATAGAAGGGAGTGAAGTACTCTTCAAGAAGTTGAGAAAAAGGCCCTGAAGGCATTTCAAAGCCTTTGAGGCTGCCCCTCCCATCATAGGCTCAGAGCTCAGAGGGCAAATTGATTTCAGGGGAAACTGGAATGCCCTTTACAGGCTTGCTGCCCAGATCTGCCTCGGGTTTCCGTTCTCTGAATTCCAGCACTGTGCTCCTTGGCTGCTCCAGCCATGGCTCAAGTGAGCCCAGGTGCAGTTCAACCCACCACTTCATAAGGCGCAATTGGTAAGCCTTGGTGGTGCCCACTTGTTAAGTGTGCAGGCTAGCAGAATGAAAGAGGCGTGGGCCACAACTTCCTCCATGTAGATTTCAAAGGATGTTGTGGACAGCCTGAGGGCCCAGGAAGAGTCTGCTCCCATGGCAGTGCCTAGTGGAGCCTTGGGAGTGGACCGCCACTGAGACCCCAGAACTGTGGAGCTATTAGCCTGAAGCATTAGCCTGGGAGAGCTGCAGGTAGGAGTCTCCAACTTGTGAGTGCTGAAGCATCAACCAAGCCCAGCAATGCCATTTTATTTCTCTGTTGGGTTTTGGACTTACTTAGGACCTGTTACTTTCTCATTTTTGCCTATTTCTCCCTTTTGGAATGGGAATATCTATCTTATATCTGTCTTACCACTATATTTTGGAAGTAGATAACTTGTTTTGATTTACAGGATCATAGCTGGAGGGAATTTGCTTCATAATGAATCCTGCCTTGAATCTTACCCATATCTGATTTAGATAAGACTCTGAATTTGGTGTTTTGAGTTGATTCTGCAATAAATTAAAACTTTTGGGGCTATTGAGATGGAATGAATTTTGTATGTGAAAAGAACATGAGTTTTGGGGGACCAGGGACAGAATGCTATGGTTTGAATGCCCCCTCCAAAATTCATGTTGAAATTTTGTTGCTATTGTAACAGTATTATGAGGTGGAACCTTTAAGAGATCAGTAGGTTATGAATGTATTAATGCCGTTATTGTAGGAATGGATTAGTTATCACAGGAGTGGGCGCCTGATAAAAGGATAAATTTTGGCCCCCATTTTTCTCTGTCTTGTGTGCTCCCTTCCACCTTCTGCTTTCTGCCATGAGATAATGCTGCACAAAGGCCTTTGCTAGATGCTGGCACCATGCTCTTGGATTTTCCAGCCTACAGAGCCATGAGCCAAATAAAACTTCTATGATTCATAAATTATCCAATCTCAGGTATTCTGTTATAGTAGCAGAAAACAGACTAAGACAGTGTCTCACATGTCCATGTGTAGAGATCACCAAACAGGCTTTGTGTGAGCAACAAGGCTGTTTATTTCACCTGGGTGCAGGCGGGCTGAGTCCGAAAAGAGAGTCAGCAAATGATGGTGGGATTATCATTAGTTCTTATAGGTTTCGGGATAGGCAGTGGAGTTAAGAGCAATGTTTTGGGGGCAGGGGGTGGATCTCACAAAATACATTCTCAAGAGTGGGGAGAATTACAAAGAATCTTCTTAAGGGTGGGGGAGATTACAAAGTACATTGATCAGTTAGGGTGGGGCAGAAACAAATCACAATGGTGGAATGTCATCAGTTAAGGCTATTTTCACTTCTTTTGTGGATCTTCAGTTGCTTCAGGCCATCTGGATGTATACCTGCAGGTCACTGGGGATATCATGGCTTAGCTTGGGCTCAGAGGCCTGACAGACAGAGGATTAAATGATTTATTTCATTTTTTAAACATATTTATTATGTGCCTAATATGTATGAGACATTCTGCTAGTGAGGTTTAATTACTAGCAATTGGGGGGTTGTTTTTGAAAATTACCAAATAATAATGCTTGAGAACTATTGAAGTCACGTATATACGGTACTTCCAGAAGAACATATTTGATTTTAGTTTTGTTTTTATCTTTTAGGGAAAGAATCATGTGATGTACAGCTTTATATAAAGAGACAATCTGAACACTCCATCTTAGCAGGAGATCCCTTTGAACTAGAATGCCCTGTGAAATACTGTGCCAACAGGCCTCATGTGACTTGGTGCAAGCTCAATGGAACAACATGTGTAAAACTTGAAGATAGACAAACAAGTTGGAAAGAAGAGAAGAACATTTCATTTTTTATTCTACATTTTGAACCAGTGCTTCCTAATGACAATGGATCATACCGCTGTTCTGCAAATTTTCAGTCTAATCTCATTGAAAGCCACTCAACAACTCTTTATGTGACAGGTGAGTTCTCAACACCTAGATCATCTGACATTTTTCTCATAATGTTTCCAGGAAGAGGGGGGTTCAGTTTCTCAAGTGATTATGTTAGAAAGCCAACTCCTATAGCACATCTGAAATCTGCTACACCTCACAGATTATGTGCCAGTGTGTACATATGTGTGTGTATGTGTGTGTTTGAGGTGAGTGAGATAGAGGAGATTAGAGAAATAGATAATAAAAATTATTGTTTTTGACTTTAGGGATTATAAAATTTATTTGATAACTCCAAAAATAAACCACTGAAATATTGAAAAAATTATAAAGTGAATACCTATAGTTGCGAATAGCTCTGTGATTGTCCTTGTTTGGTTTTTTTTTTCTCTTTTTCCCATTTTTCTCTTCTTTACTTTTGTTCATTACAATTTCTTGAAGTTATGTTTGTGGTGCTTAGGCAATTATACACTTCTTAATAGTTCACAGTTTGTTTAGAGGAAAAACAGCAAACAACTAACTGACTTCCTAGTGATTTTCTGGGAATATTCAGAACTTCATCTCTCTCCCCTGTTCCCCAGAAGAGGCCTTTAATATGCTTTGACAACTGAGGAAGGACAGATAGAAGTTAAGCTCGGGGAAACCAAGCTGAATTAAACATGAAAAAATACATAGAGTGGGGAGTAGGTGAGAGTAAAAAATACTTGGTTTATTTTATAGCCAACATCATATTCAATGGTGAAAGGCTCCCCCTAAGAACAAGAACAAGACATGGATCCTTGCTTTTGCCATTTCCATTTAACATTAAACTAAAAACTCTAGCCTGAGCAAATAGGCAAATACAAGAAATAAAAGATATCTAACTTAGAAAAAAAGAAGTAAAACTTTGTTCACAGGTGGCATGAACTTATGTGTAGAAAAATTCTTAAAAATTTATTTAAAACTATTAAAGCTAATACATGAATTTAGCAATTCCACATGATACAGGATCAACACACAAAAATCAGTGATATTTCTATACACTAGCAATAAATAATCCACAAAGAAAATTAAGGAAACAGTTCCATTTACAATAACATCAAAAAGAATAAAATATTTAAGAATAAATTTAACCGGCAAAGTTGTACACTGAACAAAGAAAACATGGCTGAAAGAAATTCAAGAACATGTAAATAGATGCAAAGACATTCTGTATTCATGGACTGAAAGATGTAATATTGTAAAGATAGCAATATTCCCCAAGGTGATCTACAAATTCAATGCAGTTCCACTAAAATCCTAACAGCTTTTTGTCGCTATTGCAGAAATAAAAAGGCTGATCCTAAAATTCACATTGAGTTGCAACAGACCCAGAATTGCCAAAACAATCTTGAAAAAGAACAAAACTGAAGCTAAGACTTCCCTATTTCAAAACTTACTACAAAATGACAGAAAAAAAAAAAAAAAAAAGGAGTAGTACTGTCATATGGATAGACAAAGAGATCAATGTAAATAGAATTGAGAGTCCAAAATAAACTCCATACATCTGTAGTCAATTGATTTTTGATAAGGGTACCAAGATTACTCAGTGGGGAAAGAATAGTCTCAATAAATGGTGCTGGGATAATTGGATATTCATATGTAAAAGAATGAATTTGAACCCCCGTCTCATACCATATTTTAAGAAATCAAAATAAGTCAGACACTTAAGTAGAAGAGCTAAAACTATAAAAAACTACATTATATAAAACAATAAAACTCTGGTTTCTTAGGAGAAAACATAGGGATAAATGTTTCTGATCTTGGATTTAGTAGTGCTTTCTCAGATATGATTACAAAAGCATAATCAACAATAACACCAAAAAGAGATAAATTGGACTTCATAAAAATTAAACACTTTTGTGCATCAAAAGACACTAAAATTCAACAACAAATAGACTGGCAACCTAATTTTAAAATGAGCAAAGGACTTGAATAGACATTTCATCAAATATACAAATGGCCAATAAACATATGAAAAAAATGCTCAATGTCATTAGTCACTGGAGAAATGCAAATCAAAGTCACAATGAAAACCCACTTCACACCCATCAAATGACTAGAATAAAAAAAACACAGAAAATAAGAAGTGTTAGCAAGGATGTGAAGAAATAGAAACACTATCCATTGCTGATGAGAATGTAAAATGGTGCAGTCACTTTAGAAAGTGGTCTAACAGTTCCTCAAAATCAAAAGATAAAACCTAGTTGTCACAGTACCCAGTAATTCTATTCCTAGGTAAATACTCAAATGAAATTAAAATATATGTTCACACAAAACCTTGTGCATGAATGTTTATCACAGCACTATTCGCAATAGCCAAAAGGTAGAAACAACCTAAATGTTCAGCTGATGAATGGATAAAGGAAATGTAGTTTATCCACACATGGAATATTATTCAGTCATGAAAAGGAATGAAGTACTAATGTATGCTACAACATTGATGAACCTCAGAAGCATCATGCTAAGTAAAAGAAGATGTACACAAAAGGTTACATACAATGTGATTCTGTTTATATGAAATATCCAAAATAGGCAAATCCATAGAGACAGAAAGTAGATTGGTGGTTGCCAGGGGCTGAAGAAATGAAGAATGTGGCATCTACTTAATAGGTAGAGGGTTTCCTTTTGGGGTGATGAATATGTTCTGAATCTAGATTGTAGTCATGTTTGCACAACTTTGTGAGTATCTTAAATGCCATTTAATTGTACATTTTAAATGATTAAATTGGTAATTTTTATGTTATATGTATTTTACCACAATAAAAATATATTTGGATCAAAGAAGAGCGCCATTTAATTATAAGAAATAAGGTGGAGTTTCTTTTGTTGCTCATAAATTGACCTCAACGTTACTAGGAAGGAGAAATTTCAAAAGAGGGTTATTGCAGTAGCAGCATGGCTGAACTCTAGATGCAGCCTCATACAGTTTAGTTCCTTTATGGACATCATTCACTTGAATGCATGCATTTTACAACTGTTCTTTTAAAAATTAATTTGTTACTTTATATGCTTACTTTTGAGTGTCTTTCAACTCCCTTAAAGTAGCCCAATGAAAGAATCCATTGAAATTCTTTTAAAATACTTTAAGTCAGTTTAAAATTTCTTACAGCAGCCCCATGAAAAAATGCATAGCACTTTAGTAGTAGCTACAACCCTCAATTATGAAATGTAGAAATGTAGAAGAAATCGATGGCAGAGTTAGGGACTCTGCTTTTGCAAATATAGTGTCAAGCTCGGTGCTAGTTACTTGTGACCATCCATGCACTGGCTTATAAACCTTTTCAGGATGGAGACTGTGTCTTCAACATCTTTGCTCTGTATGATGGATGGCAGGGTACCTGGCACATGGTAAGGGCTCACTAAATATTTCTTTGCAAATGAATTAAAGAATATAGTATATGCAAAGCACAAAAATTGTCTTCATCAACCTGGAGAAGCCTATATTAAGGATGTATGGAATGAATACTTTCTGGAAAGAATTGCATTATTAATTCACATTAAGGAGACAAAATATTTAATTTTTAACAAATACTATTTTTTAAACAGGCAAAATAAATTACAAAAATAAGGAAAATCTGCAAAATGTTAATTCTAGAATGATATATACTATGGAATTAGTAAGTGCTATTAGCTAATTTATATATTAACATAATGTATAATAAAATTAAATTTTGAGGCATTGAGTCTACCTTCCTTGGAAGAGAAGCCTTGTGTAATTTGGTCTTTCTTTATGGGAACTATTCTACTTCTATATGAGAGATGAATTTAGCCAAGGTCAGATGCAAGGTCAGAAGTTAATAATTAATTGTTATACAAAAGTCTATTACACAAAAGTAGCATTACAATTTTTGCTCTATCGCATATTTGGGTCATTCATGATGACTAAAGATAGTCTATAGTTTGTAAAGTGCATAAAGGTGCCTGTTCTAGGGATCAAGTTTGGGCTGAGATTAGGATCAACAATCTATCTATTTTGTGGAGGAAAGAACCCAACTTTAGGTGAAAGGGAATAACATTCCCTCCTAAATCCTGTGCCTTGGGGGGTTTTATGGAACAAAGTATGTGAAGTATGAAGTGGTGAAAGAGATAGTCTAAGAGCTAAATAGGAGACATGAAGGGCCTTGTCAGTTTCTTTTCGAACATTTCTACTCTCCTAGTTTCCTACTCACCTACCCTTCTTATCACTCCCTTCCTTATCAGTTTGTTAATTAATGCTCTTGATCCTCATGGAAAATCCCAGAGAATTTTCTCTGGCTTCCTACTCTTGTCTCTCCACAACATTCCACTCCGTGATGTGTTTCCTCCAATTGCTTCTATGAGCATCTCGTGCCATCATTATCTTCCTTCTAAATAATTCCAATTAATTCTGATTGGACTCTTTGTCTTTAGTATTTCCCCATTTTGGTCAATTTCAGCCAAATACACTTAGTTTACCTCACACACTTCCTTCATAACAACACTCTCTTGCATAGCATCCCCAGTGGTCACAATATTGGGCTCATCTTTGTTAACCAGCATTCAAAGTCTGCCACAATTTGATCCCACCACCTTTCTAGATTGTTTCTGGATTCCATATAGAGCCTCTCGATTGTAGCCTAACGGCCTTACTTGCCATAACCACATCTCCATCATTGCTTTGTGTATGCTGCTCTTGCCACTTGTAGAGCACCCATTCATCTGTCTCCACCTATGGAAATTCTACCCCTCCTTTCAATCTCAGCTCATTTTTCAAGTTCTTAAGGAAGCCTTTCATGATCACCTGAGGGGAAGGGATCACTCCTTTTCACCAATTTTTATGCCATTTAAGGTCTGTCCCTCTCATTTATCATTTCCTTTCACTGTAGTAATGTGTGGAAATGTCTTTTAGGTCCCATGAAAGATTATAAAGTCCTGGAAGGCCGGAATTTGTGTAATATTTCCTTTTTTTTTTCCTACTTCCTTCACAAAAGGTAAATCGTTTAGGAATTAACTTTAATTTAAACTCTGTGCGGATTTAAAACTAATTTAATCTAGGTGTGCATTTTTCTTTAGTAAAGTGGTGAAAACAAAAATAACAGGAAGGGTCAAACAAAAATTCCTTTTCCTTCTGAACCCGGAAGTGCTCAGTGAACTAAGTATAAGGTGAGGAGAAAAATGTATTTTGGAAATATGTTTAAGGACCATGCTTTTCATAAAGAAATTTTGGAGGTCTGATAAAAAATATTTCATTTTTTTCTGTGAAATGTATTTCCGAAGTGATTTTGGACATTTTCTTATTTTTATAAGTGACCCTCTTTTGCTGTTTATGTTCAAGTTAAAAGTTCATGTAAGAACAGGACTGTGACAGAGTTGGGGCTTAGATGCTCTTAGGAAAGCACTATTCTCCCAGAATGAAGAAAAGCACCTTGCAAAACAAGCCAAAGTCCTAGGGGAAAAGTTGACAGAGCTGGGGAATAGTCCTTGAAATATCCATTGGCCTGCCACTTCACCCTTCCCAAACTTCCCTTGGTCTGTTTCTGATTCCGAACTTCCCCAAGGCTGGGCGTGGTGGCTCACACCTGTAATCCTAGCACTTTGGGAGGCAGAGACGGACAAATCACTTGAGGTCAGGGGTTTGAGATCAGCCTGGTCAACATGGTGAAACCCTATTTCTACTAAAAATACAAAAAATTAGCTGGGCACGGTGGGAGGCACCTATACTCCCAACTACTCAGGAGGCTGAAGCAGGAGAATCACTTGAACCCAGGAGGTGGAGGCTGCAGTGAACCGACATTGCACCACTGCACTCCAGCCTGGGTGATAGAGCGAGACTCCGTCTCAAAAAAAAAAAAAAAAAAGAAAAGAGAACTTCCCCAAAATGTGATCATTATCTGTGGCAGGAAAGTGGGTGTGGAGTGAGAGGGCAGGAAGTCCTTGTGGGTTTCCACCCTGATTTGGAGCACCTGCTGAATGTGCCTCTTGTTATTCCAGGTGCCAGAGATATCATTGTGCAGGCTATACTGTGTCCTTATGCTTAAGGAATGGGGAAGAGGAGATCAAAGCAGACAGATGAAGATTGTGTTGTATTTACAGTCTTTCAGTGAGCTTCAAAATAAGCCCAGATATTTACTTTGTGTCAATGATCTTGGGATGATGTTCCACAAATTGTGCTTACTGATCTTGAGATAGATTGTTGGATTCTCTGGCAGTGTGCAAACACTGGAATCCTCCCCAAGGGTAGCTCTGGTTTTGGATACACGTGAGTGTACACCCTCATCATTTTCTCAATCAATTTCAGTTATTTATCTTGTTTCTCTATTTCAGAACAAACTCAAAATAAGTTAGGGGGAGTTTTGAGTTTGTTCTGAAATAGAGAAACAGTTTGTTCTGAATTAGTTTTATTTGATCAAACTAATCAAGTAAAATTAAGGAAATTAGTTTTTTTTTGGTGGTTAAAAAAAAAAAGAAGTTGGATCTTCCTGATCCAGCAGATTTGTTTGTATTAGGGTATCTGTTGTAGAAACCTTAGTCCCCATTGCTATCCAAGACCCTCCCCTAGACAGCTGTTTCTGGCACTCCTGGCAGTGGTTTGGCTGCTCGCTAACCTAAACAGCAGCTGCAGCATCAATAGACAACATTTGTTACCACTCTGAATAACCAAACCACTTTTTGTGCAACTTCAGTTGCCTCAATCATTTTTACCCCAAACCCAAGCATCTAGCCAAACCAAATAACATTATAATAGAATTAATAGAATTTTTTTTTTTTTTTTTTGAGATAGAGTCTTACTCTGTCACCCAGGCTGAGTGCAGTGGTACCATCTCGGTTCACTGAAGTCTCCACCTACTGAGTTCAAGCGATTCTGCTGTCTCAGCCTCCCATGTACCTGGGATTACAGGTGCACACCACGCCCAGCTAGTTTTTGTATTTTTAGGAGAGATGGGGTTTCACCATTTTGGCCATGCTGGTCTCGAACTCCTGACCTCAAGTGATCCACCTGCTTCGGCCTCCCAAAGTGCTGAGATTACAGGTGTGAGCCACCAGGCCAGACCTTAGAATATCTTACTCCAGTATTTTTCATACTGTGTTAACAGTAACCCAAAATTAAAAAAAAAAAACAAAACTAGATCTTACATCACAACCCATAATGCACACAAATATAAAAAAGTTTCATAAGGTCATACTTAACCATAAGACAGAGTTTCTCCATTGACATTTTGGTCTGGATAATGTTTTGTTGCACTAAGTGGGGGTTGCATCCTGTATAGTGTAGGGTGTTTAGCAGAATCCCCGGCTTCTACTCACTGGTTGCCAGCCTCCGTCCCCCCACCTTGTTACAGCCAAAAATGTCTCCAGACATTGCCACATGTTCCCTGGAGCCAAAATTGTCCTGCTTGAGAACCACTGCTCTAGTGTGTATGATGCATTCTGATGATTTCTATCCTCTTCTGTTTCGTTTTTTAAAATGTTATTTGTGACCTACTAAATTGTTTCACAACCTGCTAATGAGCTGTGAACAACTGCAGACAAACAGAGCCTCAGTGCATATTAACATTGATCAATAGTAATGCGCATTAGCTGTGTGCCATGCAGAGCACTTTTGAGGATATCAAAAGTATTTGATATTTGGAGATTCTGATAAGTTATGAGACAAGGAAAGGACATTGTGTTGAAGAAACTTGAATTTCATGTTACAAACATGTTGGCTTGAGTTCCCATTGCCACTCACTAGCTATCTGACTTGGAGCAATTCTTGGGACAAAATAAAGACAATGGTTTTCCTACTTAAGTGATGAATATGAGAGTTAGATACTGTAAATAGAAAGGCTTAATGAAGTACCTTCTGACAGCTATCATGAAGATTGTTCTGTGGAAGATTAACTCTATCAGAATAAAGAATTTCTGCAAAAGATAAATTATTGCAGAGCCACATCTGCTCAGCAAGAAAGCAAGAGGTGGCTGAGGGCACTGGGATTCTTGAGGAATGCCTCTGGGGAAATGGAGGCATTGGCCTGAAATCTCCTTCATTCAAGTTCTGACAATGCAGAGGGGTGCCGCTGATCCCAATATATCTCAGATTTCCTAACTCTCTTTAGCATTTACTAACATTCCAGATGTAAAAAGTGCCTCAGAACGACCCTCCAAGGACGAAATGGCAAGCAGACCATGGCTCCTGTATAGTTTACTTCCTTTGGGGGGATTGCCTCTACTCATCACTACCTGTTTCTGCCTGTTCTGCTGCCTGAGAAGGCACAAAGGTGGGTTCTATTTTCCCTCCGCCCCCGGTACCACACATTTGGGGCCGTTCTTATTACTGGGGCTAAAGGATTTTTAGTTTCTTCCTGTTGTTTTCTTTCCCAATCCTGTAAACCACGGATAATGATTTCCTAGAAGATAACTCATACTTGTGCTAAAAAGCTAAATGGGTTAGTTGGGGCTCCCTTGAGTCATGAGAGAGGCATGCTCACCACAGCACAGTATTCCAGCTAGAGTTGTGGCGAGCATAGCACATTGCTGAGACTTCATCATTCTCTTTGCATCAATCTCAGGTTTGTGTGAGAAAGAGCTCTTCTAAACCTTAACAGGATTGGAAGTTGAAACAATCTCTCAGATCAAGATATCTGATTTATTTTGTATTATCCTCTTTTCACAGCCACACCACATCATGCCAGTCCCACACACACCCTTATCTAACTGAAGAACCAATGTCCCCAGAGAAAATTAATATGTCTGTACTTTCTGTTGCCATTATAAACATATGCTTGACCTGAATCCTTACCCAACAATAATGCATATGAAAAATGTGGGTTTGGCTATGATGGGAATGGTGTGATATTTTGAAAATAATTCCTTTCTACTTTGGCAAGAACTCCCTCAATGTCATGACCAAACATGTTAAGTAAGAGAGGAAAGCATAGAGAATTCTGATCTAGCTTTGGCCTGAACTACTTCAGTTTTCTCTTTCCTTTTTCTTCTCCTCCATCCTCTCCCGTTCCTGTTTTCACAACACGAGCTACAGTGTAGCTATAGAAACTGAGCTAGATAGAGCAACCCTTATTCTGTGTGACACAGGAATAACCTTTGACTGGGCAAAAGTGCTTCTGGTATTTTGGAGTGAGAACTTCTGGAGTTCAGAACCTTCTCTGGATTCTGAAGAATTCTCTCTTACCCCAATTCTTCATCTGCAACTCCATGGCTCTTTCTATGGCCTCTCTGTATCTTTCATCATCTTTCTTGAGACTGCTGGAACCTCTCTCAGAACTTCAGAAAAGGAATCAGGGATAAATCTTTTGATTTACCACATCCAAAGTGAACTAGGTAGCCAGAGATCTTGGCTACATAGGTGACAGGACAGCAGCATTTCTGGCATTGAGTATGGAATGTCCCCAGAGCAAGGACTTCCAGTCTCTTCCAAGCGATATACTAGATCCCTCCCCTTCCTCTTAGATATGCCATGGGGCTATGTGGACTGAAAAGTGATAAACCAGAGACAGAGCTGGTCAGTGTGAATTCTCACAAACAAGTGTGTGCTAGGCAAAGCAAATTAACAAGCCAAACTAACAACACTATCCCTGGCATTCAACAGGATAAGCATGGGTGGCAAGGTGGTTTACTTCTGCTTTCTTTACTCCTTTTGATTACCTCTTTCTCTTTTTGTCTTCCAGGAAAGCAAAATGAACTCTCTGACACAGCAGGAAGGGAAATTACCCTGGTAAGCTTGATGTATCTGTTGAAACAAATGCAATTTGTATTATACTGTGTTTATTTATTTATTCAATGAATTTATATAACACCATGTGACAGGCATTATTCTATGTTATATATATATATATATACACATACATAGACCCATTTTTAAAAATGTGAATTTTGCGTTCTGCTCTCTATGCAGCAAAGACTCGTTAGGGTTAACAAGTCTCATAATAAGTAGTTCTTTGGAAGTTTGTGGAAGGCAGTCTAGATCCAAGACAGAAAAGTCAGAGACTGAACCATACAAACTTGACTCTGCTCTTGCCTGTTACGTGGCTTCAGGCTATTCATTTATTTTTTATGTAAACACCTTAAGGTCTGTCTGGAAGACAGTAGGGAGCTGATGAAAGAATGAACCCATAAATAACCTCATAAAATGATTAGATATCTTCATAAATAGCAGCAGCAAAATAGAGACATGATCTTTGGCTTAGTTATTACACAGAGGTCCCTGGCAATGTGTATGGGCTCATCAAGGAAGGGACCACTCAGACTAAAGGAAGGGAATTTTGGAGTCAATCTTTCCTACAAGGCTTGGAATGTAAATGTAGGCTTTTCTTTTGAGTTGAATGCTATGGAGATATTAGAACTAAAAAAGAATGCAAGATGAGGCAGTATATTTGTGGAAAAGCATTCTGAAGCTCTCTAATTAAAACTAAACAGTCATAAATGAGATACTGCAAAGGAACTTGATGTGTGTGTGTGTTTCAGTAAGGAAGAATAGTGATAAAGAGGTAGTAACCCTCTTAAAAATTCCACAAAAGACAAAATCGATACAGCCAATAATTCTATATATAATATTAAATGGCATTCAACATTCCCCACCAAGCTGCTTAATTTTAAACCAAACCAAATACACTCAACTTGACAAACTTCTATTAAGTTTTCACGAGCATCAGTAGGCACTGTGTTGGGTGCGAAGGCTTTGTTCCCTCAAATAGGGAAATTTTCTTAAATATTATTTTCTTTCTATAGTAAATGATAATAATAATTTCACTTGATTACAATAAGGCCAGAGAGCTATGAAATTATTTAAGATAAAAATCTAAATAATTTACTGTGCAAGTAAAACCCAGGTTGGTTAAGCTGTGGACATTTTTCTTCCTGTGTAGGCTGGATAAATTATGATTTGAAGCTTAATTTAAAAGGGTATTTTCTGTATGTGTAATTGTTTGGGAAGTTTGTTTTAAAGTGTTTTTGCTATTAACAGGAATTTGAAGATTTTTGACCCATTTCAGTTGTCTAGCATTTCAGAAAATAATCAAAAGAATATCATATTAGATCCTTGGGGCTAAATATTTCTTAATATAAAACTAGTTTGGGAACTGTGGAGAAATCAAAGTACAGAAAGGAACTAGTATAAACATGACAGGAAAGGAACTGGTACAAACATAACAGGTACATATAAAAGCCAAAGCTCTGATCTTAATCCAAAACTGTCCTTTGAGGGTATAAAGTGCTTGCATAATAAAAACCACTGAATTGTACACTTAAAAGGGTGAATTTTATGGCATGTGAATTATATCTAAACATATACTATAAATACAAATTTTAAAATGCTTTGTATACTGTAACCTGCCATAGGAATGTAAGGTGGGATTGCTGTTTCTGGCTTTATCATCTCTATCCACCACATTGTGGTGCCTTGGCTTTGTGACACCCAACCACTTTGACGGGATGCCACAGCAGGGATGCTGCAGAGCACTATATTTTCTTTTGCTCCATTCATTTTAACAAAATTTTTCATGGAAATGAGCCATTTCTTGGGATGAGAGACAGGTAACTGAATTGACAGGCTTAAACAGATTGAAAAGTATCACAGGATCCTTGTTGATATATTGAGGACTAAAGGCTATTTTTCAGTTCACTTGACAGTCTTCTTTAGTGTGCCACCTACTGACCTCAACCAGGCTCCTTCCAGTGGAGTTGGGAGTACTTTTTATCTTAGCCAAACAACCTCCTCCCCTTTCAGTCGCTCAGCCTTACTGTTATTTCTGGGCAGCCACCACATCAGAGGGTGGCACTGTATCAGTAAGTATTACCTAGCTTCTCAGGGAAAAGCCAGACATGGTTGCATGATAGAGCTCTGCCAAGGAAATCTGCCATAGACATCCTACTGCACACATCACAATGAGGATGACAAAGGACCAGATAAAGTATGTCGACTTTCAAAGACTGTGGACCTGATACCTTAAAGGAGTTAGGCCAGACGTCAAGAGCATAAATTGATGGGCAAAACTTGAATTTAAAAAACTGAAATAGCCCCTAGAATGAACACATCTTCTTTGTCAGGTGAACCTTTGTATAGGTAGCAGTGGCTAATAAATAACTGAAGAGTGAGAAAACATCAGGACTAATTTTACTTTTTGTTTTTACAAATTCACCTCTTTCTCAGAAGCTCTAAGATATTTGGCTACATTTGAAACGGTAAGAATTTTCTTGCCGGGAGCGGTGGCTCACGCCTATAATCCCAGCACTTTGGGAGGCCGAGGCGGGCGGATCACGAGGTCAGGAGATCGAGACCATTCTGGCTAACATGGTGAAATCCCATCTCTACTAAAAATACAAAAAAAATTAGCAGGGCAGGGTGGTGGGCACCTGTAGTCCCAGCTACTCGGGAGGCTGAGGCAGGAGAATGGCGTGAAGCCAGGAGGCGGAGCTTGCAGTGAGCCAAGATCGCGCCACTGCACTCCAGCCTGGGCTATAGAGCAAGACTCCATCTCAAAAAAAAAAAAAAAAAAGAATTTTCTTTTGATAGGAATAACAACTGGAATATTGTTTTAGAACTTTTTCTAAGCTTTATCTTTCCAAAACTGACATCAATTTTTTAATTTAAGATCTCAAATTGTAATAATATATCTTGGCTAACTCATAATATTTATTCTTTCTGCCCTCTTAGGGGTTATCTGTTCTGCTTTATCCTTAATCTTTTTATTCTAAACTGCATTAAATACTATTCATCATGTTATAAACTGCCTGAAGTTTTCATAGGATATTTTTTGCTTTTTCCATCAATTTGGGCTATGCTTTTTATCTTGAAGAGGGATTTAAAAATGTTCTGTGACCTCAGAAATGACCAGTAATAAAGCACAAAATAACTATTTAGGGGTGACATAGTGATTCTCAAGCCTTTCGTCCTTTAATAACTGAGATTTAGCTGAAAATGTAGATGTCAGCAGAGTATGTGAGGAACAGTAGATTATTTCTCACAACGGACATGACTCCATTTAAGCCTTTCATTCATAGTTTGCTAATGAATATGCACTACCATGGCTGTAAGTATCACTTAAAACCATCTTTTTTTCTATTATAGGTTGATGCTCCCTTTAAGAGTGAGCAAACAGATGCAAGCACCAGGCAAAATTCCCAAGTACTGCTATCAGAAACTGGAATTTATGATAATGACCCTGACCTTTGTTTCAGGATGCAGGAAGGGTCTGAAGTTTATTCTAATCCATGCCTGGAAGAAAACAAACCGGGCATTGTTTATGCTTCCCTGAACCATTCTGTCATCGGACCGAACTCAAGACTGGCAAGAAATGTAAAAGAAGCACCAACAGAATATGCATCCATATGTGTGAGGAGTTAAGTCTGTTTCTGACTCCAACAGGGACCATTGAATGATCAGCATGTTGACATCATTGTCTGGGCCCAATAGGATGTCAAATAATATTTCTCAATTTGAGAATTTTTACTTCAGAAATGTTCATGTTAGTGCTTGGGTCTTAAGGGTCCATAGGACAAATGATTAAAATTTCTCTCAGAAACTTATTTGGGAGCTTTTTATATTATAGCCTTGAATAACAAAATCTCTCCAAAACTGATTGACATCATGAGTAGCAGAATAGTAGAACATTTAAACTTAGCTACATTTTACCCCATATACAAACTCGATCTTGCCTTTGAAGCTATTGGAAATACTTGTAGGGAAAAGAGGTTTGTGTTATCTGGATCAGTTCACTACACACTCTTGAAAACAAAATGTCCCAATTTGACTAACCAACCATAAATACAGTAATGATTGTATATTTCAAGTCAGTCTTCCATAATAAGAAATTTTTCCTGTGTCAGTCTAAGAATGATGTTTCTTAAATGCAAAGGAGAAATCATTTTAGGCTTGATGTAAGAAAATGAAAATAATAAATGGTGCAATAAAAATATAGAATATACCAATTGGATATAGGGTAGATGTTCCACATACCTGGCAAACAAATGCTTATATCTACTCTGTTAGATTGATAAGCAAATATAGGTATTAATGGAGCAGTCAACGTATAGCACATTTATGAGCAAAGTAGAGACTCACTGTTTGGGTCACATAGACTAATGGATAGGAATGTGACATAATGCTGCTGAATTAACATACTTACGGGCATCTGAATAGTTTAAAAGTTAGTCAGAATAGGTATCATTGGGCAGGTGAAGATAGCTCAAACTGCTTCATGCTTGACTTGATAGCAAGTTAAAGTGCAATTAATGGAATGGAGGAAAACCCAGAATATTTAATTGGTCTTTAGGGGTCAATTTGCTTTCATTCACCACATCTGCATCTTGCTGTTCTTCTTACTAAGGAATCAGGGCAAATCATCTGTAGTGACATATTTTAGTTTGCTAATCATTTATTTTAAAATACTGAGGTTGCAGCCACTTAAGAGTATAGCAAAAGATGGATTCAGATTTTTGGACTTTCCAAAGTACTTGAGTTAAACTATTTCAAAAATAGCCTATAATTTTATTCAACAGTTTGAGGCTATTAGAATTCTCAGGTGCTGCTACTGAATAATGTAATAGTCTTCATACAAAGTGGATAGCAAAGGCTAAAATCCATTTGAACAAATATGTGAGCTGAGCTGCTGCACAAATGAATGTGATCTGTGTGTGTGTGTGTGTGTGTGTGTGTGTGTGTTAGGTGGGGTGGGTAACAACAGAAATAGTGCACGAGAAACTGATCAAATTGACATTATATTTTCAGTTTGCTTATGAAGCTCAAAATACTAGAGTAAATGAGTCATTAAAGAAAATAATATGTGAAATTATGGAGTTTAGAGTACAAGTGGGGTATATATACAAAAAGACAAAACTGAGGTTTTGTGGTGGAGAGATTTTCTTAAGTAACACTGGCATTAAGTTTTAGCTCCTTAGATTTGGGGGCGCAGATATTCTTTTGAGTCACTGTTATTTTGCCAATTACATCTAGAATTTTAAGCAACCAATTTGAGATAGGCTGCTTTAGCCAGGCTGCATTTGTGGACAACTTATGTAAGAAAGACATGTTAGAATAGCTGCTTGTGGTATTCTTAAAAATAGAAACAGGAAACATGGGGAGGATACATTTAGCTGTCCTCTTATCAGATGAACACACAAGTTGAACAGTTCCTTGATGATTCTGTCAAACTTAAAAGCAAAATATTTCCGTCTTATTTAGAATATTCTTAGTACGTCTTATAGTAGAGATAATGCTGATAATGATTTCATCTCTAAGATGTATTAATATATTTGTACTGTTTGCCAAAATCACAAATCAATTATGTTTTTATTCCTTTTCAAAATGGTGTCAGAGACATACATGCATTTTCCCAAATGAATCTATTTCACTATTATTTACATGGCTTATTTCATTAATTTATAGATGGTTTGAGAAAAAGAATATGTAGATAATTTAATGGTTTTTCACAAATTTTAAGCTTGTTGATTGTGCTCAATAAGAAGGTAAAGTTATTAAAACTAATTTGAAATTAATTTGGCATCTGCTTTTGTACCCCAAAATGTGTGGACATGAATATTGATTCTTAACCCCCCTGACAAATAAAAGCGACCCGAATAACTTGCTAAACTGCAGACTATTAACTTGCAGCACTAAGAAATTCTGATTCAGGGGGTCTAGAAAATGGCTCTTTAATAGTCATCTTTAAAAGACATGCCAACCAATTTTAATATGTTTCCCAGTGTCTACAATTTGAGAAACCTAGTAGAGGCTAGGTTTGGTATATGTGGTTTATTTGATCAGTTTTGTGCACCAACCAAAACTATCTAGTCCCCAGAATGAATTCTCTGGCGTGATCATATCTATTTTGCTAAATATATAAACTTTTTTCAGAGCACTTTTAGGTTCAGCAAAGCTAAGCAGAGAGCACTGAGAGTTTCTATACCGTCTTCCCCCACACACGCACAGTTTCTCCCATCATCAACATCCTGTACTTCAGTGGTGCATTTGTTATAATCAGTAACTAGAATTGACATGTCATTATCAACCAAAGTTCATGGGTTACGTGAGGGTTCACACTTGCAGTTCTTTGGGTTTTGACATATATAATGACATGTATCCACCATTATAGTGATTTACAGAATAGTTTCACTGTCCTAAAAACCTCTGTGCTCTACTCATTTATCTCTCCCTCCAAGTCCCTGACAACCACTGCCTCTATTGCTTTGCCTTTTCCAGAGTGCCATACAGTTGGAGTCATGCCCCATGTAGCCTTTTCAGATTTGCTTCTTTCACTTAGTAATATGCATTTAAGTTTCCCCCATGTCTTATCATGGCTTGATAGTTCATTTCTTTTTAATGGTGAATAATATTCCATTGTCAGAATGTATCACAGTTTATTTATCTGTTCATCTACTGAAGGACATTTTTGTTGCTTCCAAGTTTTGACAATTATGAATAAAATTGCTCTAAACATTTGTGTGCAGGGTTTTAGAAAAACTTCAATTTGAAATTCAGGGGTACATGGGCAGGTTTGTTATAAGGTAAACCAGTGTCATGGAAAGTTTGCTGTACAGATTATTTTATCACCCAAGTATTAAGCCTATTAGTACCCATTAGTTATTTTATCTGATCTTCTCCCTCCTCCCACTCTCCACCCTCCAGTGGGACTTAATGTCTGTTGTTCACCTCTATGTTTCCATGTGTTCTCATCATTTAGCTCCCACTTATAAGTGAGAACATGCAATATTAGTTTGCTAAGGGTAATGGCTTCTAGTTCCATCCATGTTCCTGAAAAGGACATGATCTCATTCTTTTTCATGGCTGCATAGTGTTTCATGGTGTATATGTACCACATTTTCTTTATCCAGTCTTCCACTGATGGACATTTAGGTTGATTCCATGCTTTGCTATTGTGAGTAGTGCTACAGTGAACATATGCATGTATTTATCTTTAAAACAGAACAATTTATATTCCTTTGGATATATACCCAGTAATGGGATTGCTGGGTCACATGGTAGTTCTGTTTTTAGCCCTTTGAGGAATTGCCACACTGCTTTCCACAATGGTTAAACTAATTTACACTCCCACCAACAGTGTATAAGTGTTCCCTTTTCTTTGCAACCTCACCAGTGTCTGTTATTTTTTGACTTTTTAATAGTAGCCATTCTGACAGGTGTGAGACAGCATTGTTGTGGTTATGACTCACATCTCAATTTTCAACTCCTTTGGGTAAATACCAAGGAGGATGATGGCTGGATTGTATGGTAAGAGTATGTTGAGTTTTGTAAGAAATTGTCAAAATATCTTCCAAAGTAACTGTACCATTTTGTATTTTCACAGGCAACAAATGAGACTTACTGTTATTTTACATCCTAGCCAGCATTTAGTGTTGTCAGTGTTTCGGAATTTTGCCATTTGAATAGGTGTGTAGTGGTATCTCATTATTTTAATTTGGAATTCCCTAATGACATATATACTGTTGTGCATCTTTTCATATAGTTATTTGTAATCCATGTATCCTCTTTGGTGAGGTGTCTGTTCAGATCTTTTGCCCATTGTTTAATTGGGTTGTTCATTTTCTTGTTGAATTTTAAGAGTTCTCTGTATAGTTTTGATAACAACCTTTATCAAATATGTCTCTTTTTCTAGATTGCACGTAGTCTTTTTTTTTTCTTTTTTAAATTTTAGATTCAAGGGGTATATGTGTATGTTTGTTACATGAGTATTACATGTATAATGGTGAGTGTTGGGCTTGTAGTATACCCATCACCAAAACACTGGACATTATATCCAGTAGGAATTTTTCAACCCTCAACTCCTCCCCATTGGAGAAAATAGACCCTGGAGAAAATAGTCTCCAGGGTCTATTTTCTCCATCTTTACATCTATGCGTGCCATTTGTTTAGCTCCCACTGGCAAACAATTTATTTCAGTCTGTGGCTTCTCTTCCTCTCAGTATAATTCATAGCACTTATTTCTTATTATGTTTCCTATAACATTAGACTGTGGGCTTCTTACGGGCAAGGACTATGTCACATTCTTCCTCAGTTTTTTAGCTCAGTGTTTGGCACATATTATGATTAAATAATGTTTAATTAATGAATGACTGTGTTTGCAAAATGAGTCATCTACTCTCTCGATACTCAAAGGATGGCCCTCAAATCAGTAGCATGGGAATCCTCTGGGAGCTTGTTAGTATGTAGAATCTCAGCCTTCACATGCTAAATAAGTATCTACATTTTAGCAAGATCTTCAGGTAATCAGTATGCACTTTGATGTTTGTGAATCTTGTGTTCCACTTAACCTTTATGAACCCATCTTTCCCCACCCAAAGTCAGGTGTGGTAGGAATCCAAGTCACATTTATAGGATAGACTAATTTAGAAAGTTCTATTTTAGGCAGAAACAGGAAAGGCCACAAAGTAAAAATGACAAATGAGAGAGCACAGTACTATTTTATAGAAGTTTTGCTAAACCTGAGAACATGAGAACTGAAAGTCCTGTGCTAGAAATCAACTTACAGGTTCAAAAATAAGTTCTGGGGGGTTAATCTTTAAAATCAGGCCCTTATTTTGAAGTTGGTCAGGTGAAACATTCCATGGCAATTGTTTTCTCTGCACCCAACTTATAACCACCTATTAGCACCTACCAGTTTGCTAAGTTCTGAGGTTAGTATGGTTGAGAAAGATTTCATTCCTGCCTGACACTGCTTATGGTATAGATGAAGAAGTAGAAGTTAAACAAAAAATTATAATCTCATTGTTGAATTCTGTTGTGGAGATAGGTGCAAAATGTTGTGAAAACACCATTGAATTTTAAGTTTCTTGAGTATAAGAACTATGTATATTGTTCACTGTAGTAGAGTTCATGTTCCTGAGACTGAGGGTTTTGAGGGAACCCTAAATAATCACATTCCTCTGGCTCTACAGATTGTTAGCCAACTGAAAAATGGAGGAGTCAGACTGGGGATAATATTAATAATAAAGATGGATTGACAAGCACAGCTTGGGCCCCAAACCAAAATGTGTTTCCTACCCATTCCCCCACCTAATCTTGCTTGACTTTGGGACCCCTTTAAAGGAGAGTTAGGTCTACAGAAAGATACCTACCCAGTCATGTGGGGAATGTCAGCCTGCTTCAAGTTTCCTTGATTGCAGATGAGGGTCAGAGATATAACTACAACCTCCTTGCCTTTGATGCAAGATGTTCTTTCAGAAGTTAATGTGGTTAAAAGGGTGAGAAACTCTGCCCATCACACCAGTATGTTAAATCAATCCTCTTTCTGTAAGGAGAAGCCTGCAAGAGGGCAGATCATAGGAGGACCTTATATCAAAGCTAAAGTGAGAACACGAGGAAAGAGAAACAATGACTTTTTCCCAGTTTGGGAATATAGTAATTGCTGAATGTTAAATTACTGAACTGAATGAATTAAAAACAAGAAACAACTACTTCTTTCAGGGAAGTCAAAAAATGTCATTTGTGCCTTCTCTTAGAGCCAGAAAAAAGGGAGGAGAGAATTTTTTTTTTTTTTTTGAGACGGAGTCTCGCTCTGTTGCCCAGGCTGGAGTGCAGTGGCGCGATCTCGGCTCACTGCAAGCTCCGTCTCCCGGGTTCACGCCATTCTCCTGCCTCAGCCTCTCCGAGTAGCTGGGACTACAGGCGCCCGCCACCACGCCCGGCTAATTTTTTGTATTTTTAGTAGAGACGGGGTTTCACCGTGGTCTCGATCTCCTGACCTCGTGATCCGCCCGCCTCGGCCTCCCAAAGTGTTGGGATTACAAGCGTGAGCCACCGCGCCCGGCGGGAGGAGAGAATTTTAAGTGCAGAAAAGAGCCATTCAAAGCAGCATGGCACGTTCTGAGATTGTTGGCCAGGCAGCCAGTGGCTGTAGAGTAGGTTATGGGGAGGGAATTACAAAATATAACACCAATTTTAATTGTAATTGCCACTTAAATACAATGTAGGTAGCCAAAGTTCTTTCCAGTATATTATACAAAACATTGTGAAAGATCTATTGGCAACGATTTTCTCTTTAAGCTTCTTGGCTATCACAGATGTGCATAACTGACATGCTGATAAAGGCATAAAATTTATTTTTATTTTAGACAATATTATTAAAACCTATCCAAGTCTTAAAAATGTTTAACAGTTGATAAATGATTTTATTTGGGGTTAAATACAAGGAAGAACAGTACTGAGTAGAATTTTAGCAAACCCTATGAGGTCACAACCAAATAGAGGTTAAAACCTCAGACTTTCTTATTTGCCATTGACAATCTACCTTAAAATAATTAAAAATGTTAGCTCCAAACTGGATAATGACAGACTGCGTTGTTCTTTAAACTTTCGGAAATGTGTGTTTTCTTTGAATAGTATGCTATAATGCAATTGGACAACATATGATTCCTAAGTTTATTTGAATAACATTGGTGTTTATTATGCATCTTTCAAAAAAAAAAGTTAAAAAGTTCAAATTAAGAAGTATTATAGTCAATCTCTTCCAAGGAAGTATTCCAAGTAATAGTGGAGCTGGCCCACAGATTGACTAACTGCTATATGAAATTGAGACCTAAGCTTTAGGGCTTTCTATGGCTCATAATCATATATTTATAAGCACTCCACAATATTTTACTTCTTATAATTCTTGATGATCCCTTGACAAAATAATAAAATGTTTATAATAATTGATATATACCATTTATTTATTGCTTGTCTATGTGCCAAACACTGCTCTAAGTCTTTTAAATGTACAACTTGTTTAATTCTCACAATCACCTTATGAAGTAAGTGGTTATCATTCTCATTCTACTGATCAGGAAACTGAGGCACACAATCATCAAGTAACTTGTCCAAGTTCTCATCACTAATAAGTGATAGAAACTAAATCCCAACCTAGTAATCTGATTCCAGAACCTATGTTCTTACCACAGCCCAACTTGAGGAGCAATGGAGAAGAATTTGGGATTGTTCTAGACTCTGTAGTATGCATGAGAAAGCCTTAGATTTGTGCTGAAACCATCTCAGGATTGTCTCATTAAGCCCTGCTTAAGAGTGATGATGCTTGCAATTGCCCAGTTATCAGTGTTGGGCCATCAGTAGAAGGAAGGAATTGAACTAGGCAAAGATATGGCACTACACTGGAGAAATAATACTCATGCTGATGGCAAGGACAGAGTACAAGATGGTCATCAGGTTAAGTATGCACAGGAGGAGACAAAAATGAGCAGTCTACAATTAGGAGGTCAGGAATCTAAATAACAATGTCCAGAGATTAGACAAGTAGTATGAAGAAACTAGCACAGAGCCCAACAGCATGAAAGAAGCTGGATTCTGAGCCAACTGCATTTTAATGCAGGAGTCTCTAACATAATTCCTATTCAGACTGTGTCCTGGACTGAGGTGGGCTTAAATCTCCAGATAAAAACAAGTATACAGATTTGTCTGGAGAAGAGAATTGAAGAATTAGAGAATCTAGAGGTTCCTAACAACAGTGATGGGAGAAGATATGGAGCTTAGGCAGACCCGACATATTTCACCACAGCTCCCTGCCCCGGGAGAAGCATCCGATATGTTGGAAAAACAAAAGAGAAACAGTGACGAAGTCAAAGAAAGAAGATACTCAAGGACTTAGGAATAAACCATTGAACCAAAATTGCAGTTAAGGGTAAGTTTTGTCATCTGTAAGCTAAAAATGCACCCTAATGGTCTTGGGAAAACCAGACTGTATCCCATTTGTGAAAACCCACATATCACACAAAATGTCCTAGTTTTAAACTCTTTTTGCTGATAATGCTTTAAAATATACTGACTTTGTGGTATACATGATTCTACAAGAACCCAGAACAACCTCCAAGTTCAATTTGTTTTTTTTTTAAAAAACAAAAACAAAAACACTGCCTATTCTGCATTGTATCTTGAATATCTTAAAGCATCTCAGAAATCTCAAAAAGTGGTACTATTAGTAGGTAAAACATACTTATCCACACAGTCACACACCCATATACATACAGACATAAAAATTAATATTTGTATATATACACTTAGTTCAAATAATGAAAACTAAAAATTTTTAAATGGCTATCTCTAAGAGGGAGGAGAGAAGAGTGTGCAATAATTAAGGATGGAAACGAGACTCCAGTGAATGTACTTTGGTACAGGGTTTGACTTAGAAATAATGAAAATTATTTGCATAATTAAATAATAATACTTCATAAATAAAAAGCAATTCCTCAAATTGAAAACAAACTGAAACAAATGTATATTAGACTGATGGCATACTACATAGAATAATTATGTCAAATGACTTCAGTGTTTTGACTATACAACCTTGCAGGGATATATTATAAGAACAAAAAGAAGGCCGGGCGCGGTGGCTCACGCCTGTAATCCCAGCACTTTGGGAGGCCGAGGCGGGCGGATCACGAGGTCAGGAGATCGAGACCATCCTGGCTAACACAGTGAAACCCCGTCTCTACTAAAAATACAAAAAATTAGCCGCGCGAGATGGCGGGCGCCTGTAGTCCCAGCTACTCGGGAGGCTGAGGCAGGAGAATGGCGTGAACCCCGGGGGTCGGAGCCTGCAGTGAGCCGAGATCGCGCCACTGCACTCCAGCCTGGGCGACAGAAAGAGTCAGGCTTACAAAAAACCGCCATCTCACAAAAAAAAAAGAACAAAAAGAACCATAAAGATATTTTAATCTTCATTTTGTGCTTGTCATGGTAATATTGATATTTTTATTTTATTTTTTGTTTGTTTCTTTGTTTCTTTTGAGACAGGGTCTTACTCTGTTGTACATACTGGAGTATAGTGGCGTGCTGATAGCTCACTGCAGCCTTGAACTTTTCAGCTCAAGTGATCCTTCTACCTCAGCCTCCCAAAGTGCTGGGATTACAGGAAGGAGCCACCATGCCTGGTGATATTATTATTTAAAAATAATATGTGGATAATGTAGTATACAGCAAGTATGTATGTTAATATATTTAGAAATATAGCTTTCTTGTACGCCAAAAATTAACAGAAGTATGGAATTAAAGATTTTAATTAAGAGCCCTGAAATCCAAGTTTTGAATTTGTGTATATGAAGTATATACATAAATCCCTAATTTTATTTATTAAGTTGAAAGGAAAAAGGGCATGTACATTTCTCTAATCATTAATGATTTTTAAAGCCTTAAATAAAATATTTCCTAATGTAAATCAGTAAAATATTTAAAGAATAATGTACGAGAACTAAGTGAACCACATCTCCAGGAACAACAAAAACAATACCTCCAGTAGGTAAAAGAGAAAAACAACCCTACAGCTCTGTATCATATCCAGAATGCTAAAAAATTGCTGTTCTAGTCATTCATTAATTCACCCAACACATATTTTTGTGTAAGTCTGTTACATGCCAGGCCCTGTGCTAAGCTCTGTGGGGTTCAAAGAAATTTTTAGAAGGCTTGTAGCCTGTGAAAGAGCCATAAATAGGCAATTGTCTCACCTAATGATAACTGTGAAGATTAACATTCATTTGAGTGCTCTGAGTTCATGGAAGGGCATCAATCTGGCCTTAGTGTGGTCACGCATGTTCAGAAGCAGTTTTTCTCATATGATACAAAATCAAGACCCTATATATAAGGAGAGAAACTACAATTTGGTTCTCATAGATGCTTTTAATTAAGAGGCCTTGAGGCATGAAAACTAATGTAAGAGAAAAGCTACTTTTCTCAAACATTCCAAAATCATTGACCATCCATCAGAATACAGTTGGATATATAAGTAGCTAATTTTATATAATTCTAGCTATGTGCCAGGCAGTGTGCTACGGGTTTTGCATAGTTTATCTCATTTGATCCTCACAACATCCCTATGAGGTAGGAGCCAATGAAAATCTCAGTTGATGAGAAACAGTGCTTAAAGACGTTGCTCTTTTGCATAAGCCAGTTAAAGTTAGAATTCTGTTATTGGCAATAAAAAATGTTAATTCATGTATTTACTAAAGCAGGTCCAATTAATGATGGTTCTGTTTGGAACATTTCATGAATTTTTCCTTGCCTGTAAGATCTTCTACCTAAGATGTGGAAGCAAAGGAGGATAGACCAAGGCTGTGTTGTCATGAGAGCTGGAGCTGCCCATGGCACTGCAAGTGGGGTGCCCATGGGTCATAGGATATGCAACTAAAATGGTACATCAGAGAAGTAGTATGCAGAGCAAATCTAAATCCATGTCCAGGCAGATGGTCCAACCAGGTTGTCTGACTGAAGGGAATAAATTGAGAGAAATGGAAATGGGAAGAAACTGGGTCAGAGTGGGTGGCGTGCTTGAAGCAAAGGATAAGTGAAGAAGCTTTGAGGAAAACTTTGTGTTATAGAGACATAGTGAAGGTGTTCATCCCTAGAAGATTCTTAATGAAGTCCCAGAAGCTTTTGGATTTTCAGGGTCCTCAACTTTTGGCTCTTTTTTACATTTAAATCATATCTGAGGACAATGGCTTTCAGCTCCGATCAACATTTCTGATGAGGTCTCTGTTAAATGTACGCATTGCCGATGAGTATCAGCCAGAATAGGAAACTTTTTTTTATGTGTATGGTTGGGTTTTAAAGAGCCCTGTTGGCTACATCCTTGGTCAGGGAAAGAACTACCTTGCTTGGATAGTTATTCCACCTCTGCGTCATCCCACCTCCTGACAATGAAGTTCAAAACATTCCTAGTGACTCCACTACCCTTTGACACCCAGAGAATCAAGAGCAGTTGGCTATTGAGAGAATTTCCTGAAGTGTTTCAACTTGGCTTAGAAGCAGTCTTAGCTAATTCCTTTAAAGAAAAAATTTAGAGATGGGGTCTCACTCTGTTGCCTAGGCTGAAACGCAGTATTAGCTAATTCGTGGCTGAGAAATGAATTTGTGAACACTCAGCAATAGAGGCAGTAGTCTGTCAAAATATTGTATCTGAAAAGCCAATTTGCGTATATCCTTTGGTTACAAAACATTTCTCCTTCCACCCCCTCTCACTTCTGACCCTGGGAATAGCGGGAAGAGGGCCCTGCCTTATTATTCTGGTCAACTCTCTGTGGGCTATTTTCCTATTTATTCTGGTCAGCCCAATTTCCTGGAGCTGGTCTCTGTTCCCAGACCTCCCTGCCCTATTTTGGGGAAAGTTTCTTCACAGGACTTGGCCCTGCCTGATGGTTTCGGTCTCTCTAATTTGGATATCTATAGCCACAGCTCCACTCTTCTTGTCATTTTAGGACATTGCTTGGGTAAATCCTTCTGCCTGGGACTGCAGGATATTGGCTTTATATTGGTTTGGGTTTAAGTGCAGATTCTCAGTGCCTTTGCCAGGGATGCTTTCTCCGCCCTGGTTTGTAACTAGATTCTTCCAAAGTTTTTAATAAATGTTATCACAAAATAAGTGTTGTTATACATAGGGATTTACTTTATCAATGTGATTCATTAAGTTCTCATATTTCTGTTAGCCCCCTGTGCTTTCTGGCTCCCTTCTCTCTGTATGTCACGGAGCCAACTCTCTGTAGTCTCTTTTCCTAAATATCAACACGGATAAGGATAATAATCTGCGCATTCTTCAGCAGGACATTTTAAAGTCTTTGCAATTTGGTTCCAGTTTACACCCCCAGCTTTATCTTTGCCACTTTCTTTCATATACAATAGACAGAAAAGCATAACCAGTATCTAAGAACAGAAAACATAAATCAACTTGGCCTTAGAGTCCCTGAATCTTTGCATCTTTGCACAGATAGCAAGCACATAAATGGGGATCACCACTTGATTGTCTTTTTTTTTTTTTTTTTTTTTTTTTGAGACGGAGTCTTGCTCTGTCACCCAGGCTAGAGTGCAGTGGCGCTATCTTGGCTCACTGCAAGCTCGGCCTCTCGGGTTCACGCTATTCTCCTGCCTCAGCCTCCCGAGTAGCTAGGACTACAGGCACCTGCCACCATGCCTGGCTAATTTTTTTGTGTTTTTTTTTTTTTTTTTTTTTTTTTGATATAGGGTTTCACCGTGTTAGCCAGGATGGTCTCGACCTCCTGACCTCGTGATCCGCCTGCCTCAGCCTCCCAAAGTGCTGGGATTACAGGGGTGAGCCACCGAGCCCAGCTTGATTGTCTTTCTATACAATAGTTTGGTCACTGATATTTCAGTCGAATCCTGAATACAGTAATGCTTGCTTTCACACTGCATTCAGCATGTCTTTAAAATTAAGTCTTTATGATCATAGCACCGTAAAATTGGTGTTTTCTACTTTTCCAGCATGTGCATAGGGGAAACAAGAAGATACTCTTCTCCATAGCCTTCTTGCTAATTCACAGCCTGTAAGCTCTTTATGTTCCCATAATATTTTATACCTCTGTAGCTTTGAACATGCATTCTCTTCCGTTTGTTGACTGCATGTTTTCCACCATTTTGCATCCTGGACAATTCCCACTCATTTAAGATTTAACTGAAGTGTCACTTTTTTTTTTTATAAGTTCTTCCATAGGTTCTCCAGCAGAATTATTTCTACCCCATTCTGTATTTCCTCACAATTATGGATTATGATTATTTCTTTGTGTTCTGAAAGTAATCTGACCCTTTCATTCACTTATCCCTTGAAGTCAGGGATTGTATTCTTCATGTATATGTATTCATTTCCAAAATAATGCCTGATACATACTGGAAACACCACAAATATTTATTTTTAAATATATGTTATTTTATATAGAAATCCACTGAATCTACAATTTCTATTAAATTGACATTATTTATTCTTTTTTTTTTTTTTTTTTTTTTTTTTTTTTTTTTTTT